>NW_027505887.1:0-152962 GCF_021521415.1 Bidens hawaiensis | reverse complement strand
AGATAACATGAAAATGTTATAAACCGGTGGTATGGTATGTCTACCATAAATCGTAGGATCCTCCATACAGCCGAAGACAACGAAATTGTCAGCCACTAAGCGTGTACTGGTCCCGCTGCCCCGGACTATACGTTGGATAACGTGCGCTCCAGGAGAGAGTGTAGAAACTCTAATTTATAAGAAATGTGAAAACCTTTAAACCTTGGAAGATATGACCATCGGAGGTAATGCCTTAATCGTGGGCTAGGCTAAAGGAAATTGTAAAGTACCTTAAACGTGAAGGAGAGGTGGCCAACCTCTTGATCATTGAATCTCTTACTAGTATCCTGCATTGTTATTTAAAACTTGGAAAAGATAAACGCTAAGAATATGTTATCCTTAAATTAATAAGAATCTGAAAGAGATAAGTGATCAGATAAATATTACTAATTTTAGGATCATTGATCCTTTAAGGATATTCGATCCTCTAAGGAAACGTTATCCTGATCAGAAAAAGTACTTCTTGAGATGGATATCATTCCATGCTCTTGGTAGTCTGTTGCCTTCCATAGTAAGCAAATGATATGCCCCCTTTCCTACCTCTGATTCGATCAGGTAGGGGCTTTCCTACTTAGGTGCTATCTTTCCATCTGCTGAATTAGTTGTATTTTGGAAGGCTTTCCTCAAGACTAGATCTCCTTCTTGGAATCTTCGAATCCTGATACTCTTGTTGTATGCCCCGGCTACCCTTTGTTGATACGCTGCCATTCTGATCTTTTCTAGGTCTCTAAGCTCTTCAACAGTATCTAGGTCTTCGAGAAGGATTTCATTATTGGCCTCAGGATCACGGATGCTTGTTCTAGCAGTAGGAACCACCATTTCTGTAGGGATTACAGCTTCTGATCCAAAAACCAGTGAGACAGATGTTTGGCCTGTTGCATTCTTTGGCGTTGTTCTATCAGCCCAAAAGAACATAAGGAAGTTCCTCAGCCACTTGCCTTTCTTGGATCCTAGTTTCTTCTTCAAGTTGTTGATGATTATCTTGTTTCTTGACTCTGCTTGGCCGTTAGCTTGAGGATTGTTAGTGCACGGTTTTGGTGTCCGTAGCGATCAAATAAGTTATAGGCGGTTTAGTCTTTGTATTTAACGTCTATTGTAAATAGCCTATAAATAGGGAGCTCATGCTCATAATTTAGTAGAGAACTAGTACATAGATGTAAATTATCCTCTCCATAACTTATCATTCTCTCTAATGTATTCATCCATATTTATCAATAAAGTATATATTTAAAGTATTGATTTCGTGTTGATGTATCGTATTAGCGGCTAGATCTTGGTCTCTATGACGTTCTCTCAAGGATGAACCGGTGTGGAAGTAATCATCTTAATGCCCCAACTGTCACAAAAGTTAGTAGTTCTTTTCCCACTAAACTAGGATCCATTATCACAAACAATTTTAGATGGGATACCAAATCTAGTTATAATATTTCTTTTAATGAAGGATATAACTTCCCTTTCTCGGACTTGTACAAATGCTTCTGCCTCAATCCACTTAGAAAAGTAGTCTTTCATAGCAAGCATAAAGACCTTTCCGCATGGTGCCTTTGGTAGCTTTCCAACAATATCCATTCCCCATTTCATGAAAGGCCATGAAGAGGATATAGGATACATAGGTTCCGCTGGCTGGTGAAGGATGTTTCCATGCCTTTGGCAAGCATCAAATTTCTTTGAGTACTCCATTGAATCCATCTTCATTGTTGGCCAGAAGTACCCAGTCTTAAGTATCCTGGAGAATAATGCTCTTCCCCATGTGTGGTTTCCGCAGTCACCTTCGTGGAAGTCTCGGAGTACCTCTTGTATTTCAGGATCCTTGATATGCATCTCAAATAGGAACCTGCAAGAGATTTTCTATATACAATATCTTGTGATATAATGGATTGTGATACCTTCAATCTGAAAGCTTTAAGATTTTCCCCTGTAGGATTTCTCCATCTTAAAGGAACTTCTTAATTGGAAGGATCCAAGATCCTGCTTTTTGAGAGGATGAAGGATCCTTAAGTTATTCTGTGCAATCCACTGTTTACTCCACAGCTTCCTGTTCTCCAATTGCCGGAGACAATATATGAATGATAGGTATCTTTACATCATCCAAGATCTTCAATGATGATGCTAAGTTCGCCAAGGCATCTGCCTTAGCATTTCTTCTCTTGGTACCTGTATGATACTAAACAACTCGAAGGATTTTGCTAATTCCTTCATAATTTCTAAATACTTAATCATATTCTCACCTTTCACGGTATAAGAGTCGTTAAAGTGGTTAGTTATAAGTAAAGAATCTATATTAACTTGAAGATACCTGATCCTCATCTATTTACTAAAAGTAAACCTGTGATAAGCTTTGTATTCTGCCTCATTGTTGGTGTCTTGAAATGCACATGCAATGGACTGGGGTATTATGTACCCCTGTGGCGATTTCAGAAGGATACCTAATCCCGTTCCTCTTACGTTGGATGATCCATCTGTGAAGAGGATCCAAGGATCCTTGGTCTCTTCTAGTTGCTGAACTTCTAAATCATCTTCCTTCTATATATCACTACTGAAATCATCCACAGAGTCTGCAAGCGCTTGTGACTTAATGGTTGTTCTGGGCTCATACTAAATATCATATGGACTCAGCTTCACAGTCCAACTGGCCATCCTTCCTGACAATTCTGGTTTTCTAAGCACATTCTTAACAGGATAATTAGTTCTCAAAATAATAGTATGTGTTTCAAAATAGTGTCTTAACTTGGTTGAGAATACCTGGCCTCTGCATCTAAGAGGATTTTACTTACATAATATACCGGGTGTTGTTGTCCTTCATGATCCTTGGCCAGAACAGGGCTGACTGCATTACCTGATACGGCTACGTATAGAGACAGTGGCTCACCATCGATTAGTTTCATCAGAGAAGGCGCAGAGGATAGGTATTCCTTAAGATCCTTTAGTGCATCCTCATGCCTTGGAGTCCATTCAAACTTTTTATTCTTCCTCAAGATATTATTGAAGTCTTTGCACTTCTCTAAAGATCTGGAAATGAATCTGTTGAGAGCAGCTATTCTGTTGGTGCATTGTGTGACCGTCGCTATGCAATTCTGACCAGCGGAACGCCATAGGCGAAGTTAGAACAACTTCGCCATAGGCGAAGTTAGAACAACTTCACCTACAGGCCCAAGCCCAAGCCTGCGAAGTTGTTTATTTATATATATGTGTGTCTTGTTTAGGGTTTTGAATCCAGAAAGTTAGAGTGTTTTGTGTTTCAGTTCAATTGTCTAGAGAGAAACAGAGAGGGAGAATCGTGTGGGACGACCTGAGGTAGAGCTCACCTCGGGTCGGATGTGTTTTGGTTTATGTTCGGTTTGTAACGTGGTTTGGTTATTATATAAAAGATCTGCAGATTCGTTTATCCCGTTCGTGTGTTTGTTTGTGTGTAATCGTGTTCTTCGTCTTCTACACCATAAACGAGTCTAGGAGGATTCCGCACTCCTAGTCCTCGTGCGGATCTCGTATCGATCAGCGACGCCCCGGGGGGGGGGGGGGCTTACAAGTGGTATCAGATCCTTAGGCTCTTATGCTATGGTTCGAGATCTGCGTTTTGGTGTTTCTGGCACGTTTCTGATGCGTTTTTGGCCGAACAGCCGCCGTAGGCGAAGTTATTGGGTTCAGGCGAAGTTGTCGCTTAAATTTTAGAGTTTAGGCGAAGTTAGCAGCTAGGCGAAGTTATAGCCAGGCGAAGTTGACTTTTAGGCGAAGTTAAAAAAATTAAAAAAAAAATTGGAGTTTTCGTCTGTATGGCCAGGTGTACACGAGTATTGTGAGACCGAAAGTGTTGTTCCGACAACGAGTGAAACTTGGTATCTCTTGGTCTTACGTGTGAACAAATACGGGTCAACTCTGGATATGGAGTTGAAGTTGTGAATGGGATATTGATTGAAACTGGATATTGACACATATTTGGGTGTTGTGGGCAAAAAAATTGTTGTTGTTCGAGGTTGACCAACTGAAGAAAGTCAAATCGAACTGAAAGTTTTCGTCATTACTGGATTGCGGTCAGAGCATATTATTTATGTTATTTTCAAGGCGTTCGAGAATTGGACCCTGTTACGATTTTGGAACAAGTTGGATTTAATCGGGAATTAATTTGTTTATGTTCTTGATCGTTATCTATGGTGATTGAAGATGCTTCGGATTAATTAATGGTCATGTGTGTTAGATTCTGTCAAGTTGGTTTTGTGATGAAATTGATCAGTTGATGTTGAGTAGTTGAAGATTGAACCTTATCTTACTATACAATTCCGACGTGTTGGTGAAGTTGTGGAGGGAGCCCAACTTCACGTGTTGGTGAAGTTAGAAGAACTTCACGTGTTGGTGAAGTTAGAAGAACTTCACGTGATTGGTTGAGATGATCAATTAGGCACGGGGATGCATGCATGTCAAAGACCTCAATCGATATAGTCGGAGAAGCTTACACTGAAGGGGAGATCTGATATGGAAGACGCCGGGTGATTGGTAGATTTGTGGAGTTACAAGGCAGTTTTAGACACGGCTGGTTAAAGACAGGATGGATGTGAAGTTCGAGTCTGAAGATCACAGTGCAATCGAGTCCTACAAGAAGGAGCAAACAGAAGATCATCAGTTAAGAGGGAGTCTGTTGGTGCATGCTTTGTAACAGATGATCTTTTGTGTTTGTTAGAATTGAGAGCAACGGTGAGTCTGTTGGTGCAATGTGTGACCGTCGCTATGCAATTCTGACCAGCGGAGACGCCATAGGCGAAGTTAGAACAACTTCGCCTACAGGCCCAAGCCCAAGCCTGCGAAGTTGTTTATCTATATATATGTGTGTCTTGTTTAGGGTTTTGAATCCAGAAAGTCAGAGTGTTTTGTGTTTCAGTTCAATTGTCTAGAGAGAAACAGAGAGGGAGAGTCGTGTGGGACGACCCGAGGTAGAGCTCACCTCGGGTCGGACGTGTTTTGGTTTATGTTCGGTTTGTAACGTGGTTTGGTTGTTATATAAAAGATCTGCAGATTCGTTTATCCCGTTCGTGTGTTTGTTTGTGTGTAATCGTGTTCTTCATCTTCTACACCATAAACAAGTCTAGGAGGATTCTGCACTCCTAGACCTCGTGCGGATCTCGTATCGATCAGCGACGCCCCGGGGTATTCTTCCCGTCAGTCACTGGATATCCTTAGCATTCACAGGAGACTTCAAATTCATGATGGCTTCTATATGTTCGGGGCTCGCTTCTATTCCCTTTTTGGTCACCATGTATCCTAGGAACTTCCTAGCTTTGACACCAAAATGGCATTTTGATGGATTCAGCTTCATATTGTACTGATCCAAGATGTTGAATTCTTTTTCAAGATCTCTGAGGGGATCCTCTGCCCTTTTTGACCTCACCACATGTCATCTTTGTAGACTTCCATGGTCTTTCCTAACTGATCCTTGAACATCATGTTGACCAATCTTTGATATCTTGCCCCTGCATTTCTTAGTCCGAATAGCATAGCAATATAACAGTATATGCCGGTAGGAATCATGAATGTTGTATCCTCTTGATCAGACGGTTCCATCTGAATTTGTTAAAATCCAAAGCGAGCATCCATAAAGGTAAGCATCTCATGTCCAGCCGTCGCATCCACCATGGAGTCTATATGTGGTAATGGGAAAGGATCCTTGGGGCATGCCTTGTTTAAATTAGTAAAATCGACACACACCCTCCACTTTCCATTCTTTTTAGAAAAAACAACCACATTAGCTAACCATCGAGGATACTTAACCTCTCTGATTATACCGGCCTTAAGAAGTTTTTCAACTTCTTCTTGTATGATCGCGTTCCTTTTAGGAGCGAATTTCCTTCGCTTCTGATGGACGGATTTAACAGATAAATCAAGGCCTAACTTGTGGGTAATTACATCCTTAGAAATACTCGTCATGTCTGAGTGTCGGAAGGCAAATGTGGATTTTCGTCGCTTTAAGAAGGATACTATATCCTCCTCAATCTCATTAAGGATACTGGATCCTAGGAAAACTTTCACGTCTCGTTCCTCGGGATTCAAGGGTACTTCTTTTAGATCTCGTGCTCGAGCCTCCAGCACGTCCCTAGGATATTGCTGTAATTTCTATGCTATTGTTTGTTTAGTTGTCGGCTTCATGGATGAAGAATAATAATTTTTGTCTTCCACCTGGTCACCATCTATCTTTACTACTCCCCAAGGAGTTGGTAGTTTGATACATTGGTGATAAGTAGAGGCTACAGCCTTCTATCCATGAAACCATGGCCTGTCAAGAATAAGATTGCAACAAGATAGATTATCAATAACACAAAAGTTTTGGTAAAAGTTTAACCCTTCCATGTATATTGGGAGTTTGACCTCCTCCATTGTTTTCTTGGTTTCGCCACTGAAACCAACTAGCACTGACGTCCTTGGGATGATCTCCGAGTATAGGATATTCATTTTCTGGAGCACATCATGTTGGATGATGTTGACTGAGCTTCCACCATCTACTGGATCCTGCGCACATAATGGTTAGCAATAAATAAAGTTACAATCAAACCGTCGTGGTGAGGATCCTGTATGCTTGTTTTATCTTCTTCATCAAAGAAGATTCTTTTGTCCGTCTTCAATGTAGTGGATATAACTGGTCGCTCCCCGTTCTCCATCTTGGTGTCTTTGGCATGTCTCTTGGCTGTTGAGAAGCAAGTGCCACATATATCTGAGCCGCCGGAGATGAAGTCAATTACTTGTGCATCTGGTGGAGGAGGAGTTGCTTTTTGTGGGACCTCTTCAGGATCCTGGATCCTAGATTTCTTTCTTCCCAATAGTTCCTTTAAATGGCCCTTGCTCAGAAGGTATCCAATTTCCCTCCTTAAACCAATACAATCATCAGTCTGATGGCCAAAATCTTCATGGAAGACACACCATTTGGATTTGTCTTTGAAGGATGTTGTTTTCTCATTTTTCCGAGGCCACCTCGCCTTCTCTCCAAGATCCTTCATGGCACAGATTAAACCATGAGTATCCACAGAGAAACAATACTCAGAGATACTTGGGTAGTCTTCGTTATCATTATCTCCTTCTTCAACTGCTCAGACATTTTGATTATTGAATTTGGAGTATGGCTCTGAGTTGTTATTCCTGAATGAGGTTCCTTGTTTCTTGTCAGGAGATTCTTGTTTTATTTGAGTCCCTAACCGTTCTTAGATCCTCTTGTGATCCTCTAGCCTTATGAACCTTAGTGCACTGTTCCTGAATTCATCTAAATTTCTGCAAGGAGTCATCACAAGATCGTCATAAAACGGGAGCCCCTATGTAGTCCCATCTTCAAAAGCTTCTACAGCCGTAGCCATATCAAGATTAGGAATTTCTAGGGCCTCCCTGCCAAACCTTGTAATGAAATCCCTAAGGGATTCATCGTAAGGTTAGACAACTCTATATAAGTCACTAGTTAACTTTTCAAAATTTCTACTACAAGAAAACTGGCTGTTGAACAAGTTAACTAAATATGAAAAAGAAGTAACAGAAAAGGGAGGAAGACTTAGCAGCCATTTAAGTAAAGATCCTGTTAGTGTGGATCCGACCCTTTCATAGATAAGCTTCCTTGAGTCTTTCAGGAATTGGATTGATCTCCATCCTCTCCCTATATTGATCCACTCTTCCGGATCAGTGGTCTCATCATACACCTTCATGATGGGGGTCTGAAATCGTTTTGGGATCTCAGCATCACAAATAGGCGGAGCAAATCTAGATAACTTGTGGTTCCCTTCTAGTATTTCAGGGATCGGTCTGACCACCCCTGGTATGCTAGATATCATATCCTTAAGCTTCTGCAGTTCTTTAGCCATATGTGTTTCAAGTTTGTTCGTCGACATCGTGAAAATCAATTTGAAAATCGAAAACGGGTGGGTGGGATACCCAACCACACATCTTTAAAAAAGAAATACATATATAGGAGGAAGTCGACTTTGCTCTTGTATCACCATGGATTCCTTTCCAACAAAATGAGTAAACAATATTTATATCAATAATGAAAATCAATATTAAACTATAATAGTTGAAACATCCATGTATCACCCTACAACAAAAATTATAAATAATAATTGAATAACTTTGAATTTGAGTATAAAGTAACATAAAATAAATTAAGATCTCCAAATAAAGTGTGATATGAATTTCTTAAAATTTAAGGATGAGTTGGATTTTGAGAATTTGCTTTATCGTGAATAATGTGCGATTAAATTAAAATAGTTGGAGGATTTAAAACATTGTGAATTATGTGAGAATTAAGTAATTTGAGTTTTTGAAAATATTGCGGATAATTCAAAAATAAATGAAATATGAATCATAATGAAAATATTGATTTTTTTATTCAAAAATTGGAACCTTCCACGAATTAACGTGACATTTTGTGTTCTAACAATTAAATAAAATAACATGATTAAATAAATAATTACTTTTATCATCTGATGGTCCGCATAATCAGTCATTGAATGGGATATAAAAGCATTAGCTAATCAATAATTAAAAATTCTTTGTTGAAAAAAATAGTTAGCCGATGGACTTTAGTGAACTTCATATATAATTAATTAAGCAAAATATAGTCATGAATATATGAAACATTATCAACAAAAATAAATTTTCGAAGTTAAAGCGAAAAGGCCGTTGTCACAAAAGGCCGTTGGACAAGATTCACCCTTGATTGTTCTGCCACGACCCGCTCAAGCGCAGCTATTCTCTCCGAGTCTGAGAGGGTTGCATCGAAGTCAAACCTCATGTGAGATGTGTCTTGAGTATACTCAGCAGGGATTTCGAATGAAACCGGGACATCAGAAGCAGCTGTGGACGTAACCGCAGGTGGTATCGTGACCGACAACCCTGCAGTTGCAACGACTGTGGACTCTACAAATTGTGCAACCACCTCTGAAGGAGTAAGCGTTGGAGGTGGTAAAGACACAATCTCTGGAGTCATCCTCTGGAAAGTAGTAGATGGAATGCCGAAAGATGATGATGTAGCCACCACGGGAACATCCGCGGCGCTTAAACTTGTGACCTGTAGTGATGTAGGAACAATCGACATACCTGACAGTGCGGGCGGAGCGAAACGTACAACTCTTGAAGTCTCTCCAGCTCCCATACCTGCACCTGTCCTTTCCCGTCTTGAACGTCTAATCAACTTGTGAATATCCTCTTCTTCTTCTGACTCACTATCATCAGCTGTCCTCTTTCTCTTTCCAAACGTCCTCTCTTGAGTCACCAACATCCATCTCGCCTCATCCATAACATCATCAAGATCTGAGTCAGCCACCGTCGTAGCTGCTCTAGTAATACGCACAGTCGAGACACGTTCAACTGGGATCTGAACGTTCTCCTCTGGATCCACCCGATCCATATCGAAGAATCCTTGACCTCCGAATTCTGCATCAAGGTCCACTTCCTCCTCCGGTGACACAACATGAGCAGCAGGTATAGCTTGAGATGCTCCTGCCTGTTGTGGTGCCGGGTCTCTGAACTCATCCCCACGAGCTGGCACATACCCCGGGTTTATTAAGTACCCAAAGAGTGGAGTATGCCTTGGACGCAGTTCAGGCTTGCTCCTCGCACTGGATGTTCGGCATTGAGCGAAGATACGTTTGCTCACACTCTCCACGTATCGTATTGGACGTCGTTGAGGCAACGTGGGAGCAACATGATTCAAGATCATCTGAATGAATCTTGGATACATGATGAACCTCTCACGGGCCATCGCTCTTCTCTGTCTATCGATCTCGTAAAAGACCATCTGACTAAAGCTATAACGTTTGTTATAAGTCAGAGCTGTCATTGCTGACTGCATGGTCGCACCCATACCGTCAGTGCCCGCCTTCCTCCCAGACATGCAGACAATCATTACGTGCATGAGGAAGCGCCACTGATCAAGTAGGAAACCCTTCCTCCGTTGTGTATCGCCCAATGGACCAGAATAGCCCATTCGTAGAAATGCTCCATCGCGGAACGGAGCAACAAACTCTGTAGGGTCATCCCTAGTCTCCTCTCCAAAACGTAAAGCCACCCGTATTTGTTCAGAAGAGAACTGAACTTCTTGATTGTTGACGGTTGCTCGCATAACCAGGGGCTCAACGCGGCAATCGTATTCCACTGTCTGCCAAAAATCCTCAATATTGGGCAAGGAAATCGGCAGAGTCGTAGTGATTGCATGGAATATCCTCGAGCGAAGGAGGAAAGTGATTATCTCGCGGTAATCTTCAACTCCGTTCGCTTCCGGGTCTAAGGTGATATACATATTGTGACCCGGGAAGAATTGCCTCTGATTATCTCCGTCATCTCCTCCAGCATCACCAGCACCTGCTACTGCAGCCATATCTGCAACAAACGAACAAAGTTAGATAAACGTTAAGGCATAACACAAGTTCGCTTGTTACCATGAGCGAAGTTGTGATAAAATCTGTATAGGCGAAGTTAAAGTTGGGGTGAAGTTGGGAACAACTTCGCTTCATCTTTAAGTTCGTCTGATAACTAATAAGTTAAAAGGTCCAGGCGAAGTTAATGTTAACTTCGCCTCACCACAACATCGCCTCAGGCGAATTTAAGCCTCAGGCGAAGTTACGGATAACTTCGCCCAAACCTTAAGTTCGCCTGAATCTGAAACGGCAACAGTAAGATCGATTCAAAATCGAAAAATCTGATGTTTCGGTCAATTTTGACGATTGAGGAGTCTAAAACACATGATATTAAGAGTATCTGGACGATCGTTTTGTTCATGACCACGTAAAGACAAGTTTTTGAAATCGGGTTCAAAAGTCCGACGTCCGAGGTCACTAACCGGGTGTCGAAACAACCTAGGATTAACAACATGAACATCGATTATACGATATAATGACCCAACCAACCTTTAAATCGGTTTGAAATCGAAGAAAGATAACAAAGAAGATCGAAAGACAAGATCGATAAGTTCGCTGATTAATCTGAGAGTATAAGTTCGCTGATATTGAAAATACTGAACGAATGACCTTAAGTATTCTTTATGTAGGGGCGGAGTTACACAGGCGAAGTTACGGTTAACTTCGCCTAGGCGAAGTTATTCACAAGTTCGCCTGTTTAACAACTTCGCCTATATTTACAAAATCAAACCTTATAATTTGAACATTTTTCAATTAATTTTTAAAAACTTCCCTTTAAGAATTAAATGACACGATCAAGTCCAAGTAACCAGATATAAAATCATAAAACTACCTAAGTACTAAAAACTTTTAAAAATTAAAGTACAAGGGATCAAATTTCAGTCTCGATAGGGACTACTATGTTTTAGAAAAGATCCGAACAGGAATCATACTAATTACGTGACTGTCACATAGATCCGTGTTTAGCTGTATTATGACATAAAGAAACAGGTTGTAAGCAGGTAAATAACTTAAGATGGTTTTCATCGTTTCTGTGATACGAGTTAGGTTCAATTATGCCTCAAAATTTAAGTGAGCAACAACTCAGAGATTATGATGCCTCCTATCTATTCTCAAAGTGTATTTGGCTTTCCCCAAGTCACCCCGAATTGACCTCGACCCATAGTGTCTGATTAAGTTTGTAAGTACTCTTCATCTGATTCCCGTTCTCTTTCTTACTCCATGATTGAGAAGTCTTGACATTTTCAGCTATAGAATGTTTCAATAACTCCTAATTTTTTTTTATTTTTTATTTTTTTTTTATTTTTTTTTTATGATAAACATTTACATAGACTTCAGAGTAGTAAACAACTGTAAGTCCCGAATCTGGATCACTGCAGTTTCTTCACACACTATCTTTGCGGGAACCAGAACATTTATGGGCTCATGTATGACTGGGTAATCGCTTTTCTGCCTATCATTCGGAAAGATATATATGAAGACATGCAAAACTCTTAAGGAGTTTCCACGTAAAATCGAGTAGATTTAGTTTGTATCACATCTACTTTTACGCACCATAAAAAGCTACCATGACATACAATGACTGTCCTAAAGTCTTTTAAGCCTAATAACTTCACTAGTTAAGCACACAGAATCAGTATATCTATCATTTTCCAAGGTTGGATCAATTTTCTGTTAAACATAGCAAACGAACTTCTTACGAAGTAGTAGACTTGAAAAATAATTTCATTTCCCAAAAAGAAAAATTTTAACATCAATCGCCCCAACCAAAACAAAGTCTTCAGGTAAACGGCTATCCCGAAGATCCAATGGATCAGCTGGACCGACCACATACTAGTATGTGTCCTTCTAACTAAGTATGATCGACTAATTTTAAGCGAAAGAATGAAAACACATCATAAACCGCCCCGGTCACTTTCAGTCATCTGGTTAATGGCTATCCTCAAATTCTACAAGTAGAAAATGAAGACCAAACATATCCTAAGACATGTCCTTCAAACTGAGGTAACCGACATAATTTTAAGCGATAATGAAGTTTTTTTTTTTTTTTTTTTATACGAACACAAAAAGCATGGTTACTCGGGATTGATCATCCCATTCAGCTCAATAAGGTTTTGAAATCTTGTTTTGTCAAACGCTTTAGTATAAAGATCAGCGAAATTATCAAGCGTATCCACCTTTTCAAGCACAATCAGTTTCTTCTCAGCACAATCCCGTATAAAATGATGACATATGTCAATATGTTTAGTTTTACTGTGCTTCACGGGATTGTTAGTTACTGAGATAGCAGCTGTGTTATCAATGCAAATAGGAGTAAGTAAGAAATTCAGACCATAGTCGCGCAACTGTAGTTGAATCCAAAGAACCTGGGAGCAGCAGTTGGATGCTGCCATGTATTCTGCTTCACAGGTTGAAATTGCGACTGAAGTCTGCTTCTTGCATTGCCACGACACCAATCTGCCACCAAGAAACTGACATCCACCAGTTGTTGACTTCCGACTCTGATTGCACCCTCCATAATCAGAATCTGTGTAAGCGACCAACTCCAAGTCTCCTCCTTTTGCGTACCACAACCCCAGCTTCGGTTTGCCTTTGAGATACCGCAAGATCCTCTTCACACCCTTCATGTGAGATTCCTTTGGGTTTGCCTGAAAACGAGCACAAAGACAAACTGCAAACATAATATCAGGCCTAGAAGCAGTTAAGTACATTAAAGAACCTATAATAGCCCGATACTGAGTTGGGTCCACATCTGCGTCATTGTCAGAATCAGCACCCAATTTATGGTTGACGCAGATTGGAGTATCGAATGGAGTGCTGTCCTCCATCTTGAAGCGTTTGAGCACATCATGGACATACTTGGTCTGATGAATGAACATCCCTTCCTTCTTCTGATCAACCTGCAATCCTAAAAAGAAAGTTAGTTCACCCATAGCACTCATTTCAAACCTTTTCTTCATGACGGCCTCAAAATCTTGACACATGGAGACTTTTGATGCAGCAAAAATAATGTCATCCACGTAGACTTGCACTAGCAGGAAGTCGCTTCCTTGTCTCTTCACAAACAGTGTGCTATCAATCTGACCTCTTTCAAACCCATTTTCAAGCAAGTAATCTGATAAAGTTGAGTACCAGGCACGAGGTGCCTGATGTAGTCCATACAACGCCTTGCTTAATTTGTACACATGGTCTGGAAAGTCTGGGTCAGGAAAACCCGGAGGTTGCTCAACATACACAACCTCATCAACTTTCCCATTTAGGAATGCACTCTTTACATCCAACTGAAAAACCTTCATCTTTTTATAAGTAGCAAATGCCAAAAACAATCTAATGGCTTCCAATCTTGCCACAGGAGCGAACACTTCATTATAATCAATCCCCTCTTGTTGATTAAAACCTTTAACGACTAGCCTCGCCTTGTTTCTTATAATAATCCCTTTCTCATCTCTCTTGCACTTAAACACCCATTTTGTGCCTATCGCATGCACATTCTTTGGTTTTTCAACCAAAATCCAAACTTCCATTTTCTTGAACTGAGCCAACTCTTCTTGCATGGCTTCGACCCACGAGCTGTCCTTGAGAGCCATTTGATAATTCTTCGGTTCAATCTGGCTGATAAAGCAGGTGTACAAGCATTCGTTGATTATGCCTGTCTCCTTAATGCTTGTGTAAACACAGGTGTGCTCATTCAAGCTACGTCTTGTTTGTACATCGGAGGACACATCACCAATCACATTCTCGAAAGGGTGATCTTTATGAATTCTCGTGGTCGGAACAGAACCGATATGCAGATTGTCTTCCAAGTTAGAAGAGAGCTCGTCAATGATTGTTTCTTGCTGAGAGTGAAACGGATTGAAAAATTCTTCTTCAGTCGAGGCAGCAGGGGTATCGATAGCATTTGATGAGGAAGGTTGACATTTATCGATCAGCTGTCTTTGCAACAGATTTTCTTCCTCATCAAGGATCATCTTCGTAGCAACTCTCTCTTCTTCTTCAGCAATATCCAAATACGGTATGTTAAAAGACTTAAAAAGTTTAACATAGTCGAAAAACTCAGCAGGTCCGTTGCTTGGTTTTGGCGGTTGGTAACTTGTGATATCGGTGTTACACACCACCTCAACCTTGCTGGTCGATGTATTAAAGACACGTCTGTTGGGTGTCCCAACAACATAACCGACTAAGATTCCTTCATCGGCTACTTCACCAAATTTAGAATTTGTCTTTAAAATCGAACAAGGGGACCCGAATGGTTCAAGACCACTCAAGTTGGGCTTCCTCCCATGCATAAGCTCATAGCACGTTTTATTAAGTCGTTTAACCGTCAAGACTCTATTGAGGATATAGCAGGCTGTAGCAACAGCTTCAGCCCAGAACACCACAGGAAGCTTTGAATCAGCCAGCATAGTTCTGGCTCCTTCAATTAATGTTCTGTTCTTCCTTTCAGCCACTCCATTCTGTTGCGGTGTATACGGAGCGCTGTATTGGTGTTCGATCCCTTTCTGAAGGCAGAAGATCTCCATCTCAAAATTCTTGAACTCCGTTCCATTGTCACTCCTGATGAACTTAACCCTTTTATCCATAACGTTCTCAACTTTGGTAATCAAATTCTTCACCATCTGAGCCGTTTCATCTTTTGATTTCAGGAAATATACCCACGAATATCGTGAGTAATCATCAGTGATCACCAAGCAATAAGAAGTACCTCCCAGACTTTTTGCATTCACGGGACCGAAGAGATCCATGTGAAGCAATTCTAGGGTACTGACAATTGAATTGACTTTCTTGGTGAGATGGGATTTCTTGTGCTGCTTTCCCTTCTTGCACGGTAGACATTTGTCTTCAAAATTGAAACTTTTCAAGGGAACACCCAGCACAAGTCCATTCTTGACAATGTGGTTCATCTTCCGAAGATGAATGTGCCCCATTCTCCTATGCCACAATTCGGACTCCGATTCGCTCGCTTTTGTCATAAGGCATGATTCTTCCGTGGCCATTTCAGTCGACCTCATATCCATAATATACGTATTTCTTTCACGTGGAGCCTTCATCACAATCCACTCTTCTGGTATCTGAAAACCAGGTTGCAACACAATCGCCTCATTCTTTGTAAAATGAACGGTGTACTCCTTATCACAGATCTGCGACACACTCAGTAGATTGTGCTTCAATTCTTCCACAAAGTTAACTTTCTCCAATGTCATCTTTCCGTTCGACACCGTTCCCATTCCTGTAATCTTGCCTCCACTTTCACCGGCAAAGCTCACTCTCCCTCCTTGAACAGGTTTCAAATCGTGTAACAAGTATTTGTTACCCGTCATGTGCCGGGAACAGCCGCTATCCACAACCCAAAGATTGTTGGCAGCCCTGTTCAACTGTTCCTGCACAATAAAGCAAAAGATTAGAATTTAGGGACCCAAGACCAATTGGTCTTGGATCTATACATCCCAAACTTTGGCTTTCAAAAGTTAGTCTCTGGATAATTCCTGTAAGTCCTATTAGGATATCTCCTTGAAGATTGATTGTGAGGCCTTCCAAACCTTTGTGAATTGAAAGAATTATAGCTTGTGGTTTGGTTATTAGCAGTGTAAAACTGAGATTTGTTTCTATGAAAACCTGAATTAGTCACATTTTTGAATTTTGAATGGTTTTCATTTTTAGCAGCATGATAATTACTATTAGGCTTATTCTCAGTTTTAGTAGGCCTTACACCTCTGAATCGCTGCTTCAGAGGGCAATCTGCAACTAGGTGCCCTAATTGATTACACCTAAAACAACACCTATGCTCAACCTTTTTATCAACCGGTGTTTTAGATGTCGAGGCTTTATTACCGCCCGTTCGTCTCACATATGGTGGGACGTACGGGTTTAGTGGAGTACTCTTTTTATTCGTCTTATCTTTCTCTCCACCATTGGGTAATACCACCTCCTCTTTTGCCTTACCAGACTCGGATGACTTATCCGAATCCGATGAGACTGGACTTGGATCAGAAATTTTAACACTTGAAACAGGCGAACTTGTTTCGCCTCCACTAACATTTGGTTCTTGACAAGTTACTTTAACTGGTACTGTCTGAGCAACCTCAAAGTCAACAGATTTCTGAACACTAGGGTTAAAAGTGTAATTGTGATTATAAGGTGGTGGAACCTCATGATAACCGATTCCTCCTCTCTTAGCAGAGGAACCTTGATCACTAACAAGGTGATCAAGAATAGCAGAGGAATTTCTAAACTGCTCTAGTTTTCTATTCAGTTCCACCACTTTTACCTGGTGATCAGCAATCTGTTTTTCTCTATCAGCAATTAGTTTGGTTTTTTCTTCCAAAACTTCATAGCTTAAATCAATCACTTCAATTTTTTCAGCAAGTTTTGTTTTTAGACTTTTAACATCTTTTTCACAGGCTTTTATTTTGACTTTATAGCTATTTTCTCTTGCTTTTGTAAAATGATGATCTTCTTTTAGGGTTTTAAATTCAGCATCCAACCTAACATACTGATCGGTTATAGTTGCTAATTGCTCAGACAAGTTTTCACATTTAGAACATGTAGGTTTAGAACATACCTCGGAGAGCTGGTCTTTAACATCTGCCATAAAAGCTTTTTCGTCTCCGGTAACCTTCTCATTTCCTTCAGTTTCAACCTTCGCCAAATTGGCCTGTTCGAAAGTTTCTTCAGAATGCAAGTTCCAGTTGTATTCACCATCTCCTCTGGAAATCATTGCACTATAATCTTTAGAACCCCCACTTTGCTGTGTAGACCTGCCCTGACTTCGTTCCACACGCTCATTCCTGCATTCCTTTGCAAAGTGACTGTTTTGCTGACAATTGTAGCATCTTACCTTCGTCTTGTCAAACCCTGGCCTTCTACCGACAAACTTCCTTCCGGTCTTTCTCATAAACCGCTTCACTCTTCTCACGATCATGGCCATCTGCCATTGTAGATCCATTTCTTCCAGATCATCAGCATCAATCTGGTCATAGTCTTCATCCAACACAGCTGGATCAACAATCTTCCCTTGAATGTAGTTCTCATAGGAAGCAGTAAAAGAAGCATAGAGACCAAACTGCTCTTCAGCAGACTTGACACTCATAGGCATCTTGGAGTAGTTGTTGCTGGGAATACTTGGAGAGTAACTACTCTTGCTTACCTGGGGTTGAGAACCACTCGATCCACCTGCTACATAGCAAACATCACCATTTGTGTTGACTGACACATGACCCTCATGTGATGAGTTTGCGCCCGACTCTCCCTTCGAGTAGTAGGCAGCAGATTCAGTCTTCGATCCTGAGCTAGTGTTGACTTTAGCTCCATACATACCTGGATCTTGAACCTGATGCATAGGTGTCTCCTTTCTGACCATATTAAGCTCAAAGGTTCGTAGCTTGTTAACTGCCGTTTCTAGATCATATGTGGGAAAGTCTTTGTCTTCCCACATCAGCACAGTGTACATCTCCCATTTTGGTGGGAGAGCATCTAGAAGCTTCTCAACTATTTCTTCTTCTCGGTAGGAAATTGAATAGTTGCTCAATTCAGTCATCAGATGGTAATATCGAGTGATAATATCATCTAAAGATTCATTCTTCAAATACTTGAAGACTGAGAACTGGGTTTTGAGCAATTTTATCTTTGAAGCACGGATTCCTACATTCCCTTCAAATCTGTTCTCAAGAGCTTCCCAAAGCTCTCTTGCTGACGTGTACTTTCTAAACGTATGAAGGATCTCTTGTGGAAGAGCCATAGTAATAGCAGCATGAGCCTTGCTCTCGGCCTCATACATTTTTTTCTCTTCTTCTTCCATTTTGCTATACTTTTTGATTTGATCACGACCTTCATACTCCATAACTGGTGGAATATAACCATCCTGGATGCATACCCACATCTTAGCATCCTGGTATTTGACGTATTGTATGAACCTTCCATGCAACGAAATCGGTTCCCTTCAGCAACCTTGGGGCCTTAGTAGCTGACCCTGCTTCTACTTCCATCTTTACTAACTCAGAGATGTTAATTGACGACATCTTTCTCGAAAACAAAGAAACCCGAAAAAAAACAAAAAATTTTCTGAAAAGTACTGTAGGCGAAGTTACGGATAACTTCGCTTAAGCCTTAACTTCGCCGCTGATTAACTTCGCTGAAGAACTTCGCTGATGATTAACTTCGCTTAAGGTAAGCGAACTTAGGAGGTAGGCGGAGTTGTAGAGAACTTCGCTGAGTTAGGCGAACTTGAGAAGGTAGGCGAAGTTGTGGATAACTTCGCTTAACCTTATATCTTCGCAGAAACCATACGTATCCTGACGGCAACTTCGCCTGATGAACACGGACGTTTTTGCAGATCTGAAATCTGGATTTTACGAGGTTTTTGACGGTGCAAAGGCTTGAATACGATGGTAGGAGGTAAGATTGACTCAAAAACACAGAAAACACGTCCCGCGAATAGTCGAAACAGGACGATTTCTACACCCGCGTGAATATCCCGAACCACACAATCGAGCAAATGCTCTGATACCAATTGTAGGTTCCCTGGATGGATCGCACGAGATATCTCGATCTACTCAGGTGCGGAATCCCTGCGTAGATCGTTACGAGTATAGAACACGAATCACACGAACACACGAAACAAACACACGTTATATAATAACTCAAACACGTGATACGATATCACTATTACAGACACACGTTACAGCTCTCGTAACAACTCGAACAAACTAACACTTTCGACTGATTGGAACTCTTCCCAAACCAAGCCGTAACCTAGGTATATAAATACACGACAACTTCGCCTGCATGTTCAGCGAAGTTGTCCATAACTTCGCTTGACTAACAAGTTCGCCTGTTAAGCGAACTTGTCAGTAACTTCGCTTAAACATTACAGACTCGATTACAGACACTAGACTATGAACTACTGACATTATGCACCAACAAATAAATGTGAAATTAATGTATAGGTTAAAATAGTAAATGGAAAACTGTGTGAAAAGGACTAAAGGATTAAACAGACTATGGGGGTGTTTGTTTAGCCTCTTAATGGGACCATTCAGATGTTAATGTCTGAATCGGTCATATTAAGGGGTGTTTGTTTGGCCTCTTAATGGGACCATTCAGATGTTAATGTCTGAATCGGTCAGATTAAGTGTGTTTTGGCTAGTTTAAAATTTACATCTGAATGATTTTTCTAAGCTCTTATTCGGTCAGACACAAAACAAGTCTGAATGAGAATGAATGAAAAAGAGGACCAAAATACCCTAACCTAACAGTGTTGCTTCCTCCCTCCCAAATCTCGATCCATGCTGCTGCCAGCCCTCATCTGCACATCATGCTCTTTCTATCAACCCTTTGAAGAAGAAACCCTTCGAATATATCGATCTCATCTGCTACCCAGGTAACTGATTCGCACTTGTCCTCATCTGCAATTTATCATCAGCCTTCAAGAGTCTCTTCCTGGCAGGCTTCGTTCTCTCCTCTCAACTCAACTAACTAGGTGAATTAATTCATGGAATTTTGATTCGTTTCGTGTTGTTAATTGGTGTGTTCATTCATTTGATTTTCTCACACAAACTGTAAGCCCTAATTATTATCATTTGATTTTCTCACACAAACTGTAAGCCCTAATTATTATCGGGAGAACAGAGAGAATAGCCGAGTAGTTGCCGTTCATAGACACACGTATTCTGAGAGCCTTCTGACTTCTTTATCTCACTTTTGATTTCTCTCTCGTCCAAATCAGGTGATGAGGCAGAGGCGAATGGGAAATTTCGTAAGCAATCGTCGATTGGAGACAAGGTAAGGTAAGCTTATCAATTCTTCACCGCAATTTTAGGGTTTATGTTTATATATAAACTGAAACTCAAACTGATTGATTTTATTGTCAGCATTTCATCACATACAAGGAGCAGGATATGTTGCAGGCTAATGGAATTAGCTACAAGATCCTAAAGGTTAGATTATTGTGGTTTCCTCCTTCCTAGGTTTCAGTTTAGATTATTTTTACTGTGATAAATCTCAATAATCATTGAAATATGAGAATTTTGAGATCATGTTTTGATTTGTTTGTATTCGCCTTTTTTGACTTGAACAGTTTGACCCGTTAGCAACTCGAGCATTAATACATAACTAAAAAAGATTATGCTTACAATTCATCTTAGTTTCTATGATCTATGAACATGTAAATTAACAACATACTAATCATGTTGGCTGTGTAAATTTTTTATATATAAAAGATGGGAAAAAAGGGATACGGGTCAAACTGGTCCGACCCATTAGTAAAAGTTATATGTTATTCATCACTCATTGATGACCACTATGGGTTTGAATGGATTTAGGTATTAATGAGTGGATATATTATTTTTTGGCTTTTTAGATAAATTTGACTTTTTGGTCAAAGTTCACTTTCGGTCGGAATTGGCTTTTGCAGGCGAATGTACGGAAAGCAACCGATGGGCTAAGGTGGAAACTAAAGTGACGGCCGATGGAGATATCATAGGAAGTTATCTTGGTGTTTGGTCATGAGACTTGATAGTTATAATTTTCAATTGTATTCTTATTTTTTTCTTTACCTTCTGCATTATTGTTTATACTTTGGAGCAATAATGTGTACTTTGGAGCAATATAATTTTCAATTGTATTCTTATTTTGAAGCAATAATGTGTACTTTGGATTTTCTCTCGTTCTTTGTTTGTTTTATAATTATTTACCATTCAGAGTTCTAACCAAACACATACATTTCATTCAGCACGAAATAGTTCAGAGGGGTAAGATAGTCATTTTGCACGGTTATTCAGAGGTCCAACCAAACAGACTTAACTGGTTCAACACTTACTAGTTCAGAGTCTCTTAACCATTCAGACCTCTTATTCATTCAGCACTTAATGATTCAGCACTTGCCAAACAGCCTCTATTTATGAATGTTGTTTACTAAACCAAAAAGTGAAAAGAATTGAAAAATTAAAATTTAAATTTGACTATTTGTGGAATGTTATTTACTAAACAATGACTAACTAATTATTATTAAAGCTGTTGATAAATTATATCGGATTTGAATAACCCGAAATTCGATTTGTATTGAATTCGTATTTCGAGTTATTCAAGTCAAAATAGTAATTTTTACCTTACTTATTACTTATTTTAATTGTGTTTTTTATGTTGAATATGTAACTTTTAAAAGCTTTTAAATCTAGGTATCATGTGAGTAATATTCAAATTGGATTAATTCGAATATATTCAAATTCGAGTACGCATATTAGAATTGGTTTATTCAAATTTTAGCCAAATTTGTCAGCTTTAAAATCTTAAGTTCGAATAACTTGACTTGATTTAATGAACACTCCTACTTATTATATATATACCTAGTTTTTATCCCCCGTATTACGGTGGTTGTTTTATATTGTTTGTTCTAATATTTATTTATTTTTTTAATTTATATTTTTTTATTGTATGAAAGTTAATAATATACTTATGGTTTGACGATAAATTGTTTCATAAATAAATGAGATGTTATAACCCGGTTTAAAAGTTATATGGTTTTGATGAGATCCAAGACTCGTTTATTTTTTTTACTATAAAATTGATTTTTTAATTTAAATAATATATATATATATATATATATATATATATATAAACTCTATAATAAAGGAAACCATAATAAGACAGCTGTCACCTCCTGAATTACTCAGATTTTTATTTTTCTAGGGTAATTTTTCACGGGTGATTAATATTAAAAAATTCCTATTCTCCATAAGGCTATTTCACAATTAGGTTCATTGGCTCCAGATTCATATTCTTCACCCCTTCTTCATATCCAAAATATTTTACACGCATTTAACTTTCCCAATTGTTGGTTCTGTTTTCGCTGACAAAGCAAAATTAGGGTTTTCAGTGGCGTGATCTACAATCACAATTAGGTGTGCTATATGTGATTACCTTGTTTGTTTTCTTACAATTATGTGTATATGTTTGTAGCGAAATCTGTATGTTTGTATTGTCGAAGAGAGAGTTTGTATTGTTCATCTAGATGGAACTTATGCGATGACTTGCCTCGCATACAAGACTGAGTCCAATTCGAAACTTAGAACGAATTTTACTTGGTGTAGCGAACTCTTTATATTTGGGTTTTTGTTTGAATATTTGTGTTTTATTCCAGATTCTTTAACGTTTAGGATTTACAATTTCGAAATTATATATTGTTAGTGATTACAATTTTCTTTGTCTAAATAGATTATTTGCATATTCGGAATCCAGTATATTAATGGTTAGGGTTTACAATTATGGTTTGGCGAATGATTTTGGTCTTCCAGAATTGAATAGGATTAGTGATAATGAAACCATTTTTTTTGTTTGAAATAAGTGCTTTGTTTTTGGGTATTAGTTTTTCCCAGGTATCAAATATTATTGTAAGAGCTATATCAATGCAAAATTCTTAGTTCATATACATGAACTACTTAACTATGTAACAGGATGATATATTCCAAATACTCAAAATTGTTGTGTTTTTTTATTATTAGAAAAGGTTTCATATTCTTTTTCACGCCCTGCTTGCGGTGCGCGCATATAATGTATATATGTGTGAACCCTCGGGTGGGCAAAAGTAAAAGTGCACTAATTTTGACGTTATTTTACTAATCTCGTGAAAATAACGTTAAAAGTGGCGGAAGGTTAATCAGGCATCATGTGGTGGCGTTGATAGCCGAAAGACAATGGCACATGCACCAATCAGCCGGTGTCCCTGATGATTGAGTGCTATGTGCCTTATGTCCAAGGCTTGATGCAAAACTACTATCGAGCCGGGGGTCTCACCGGAAGCAGCCTCTCTATCCCTATGGGATAGAGGTAAGACTGTCTACATCTTACCCTCCTCAGACCCTACCATAGCATTGCTATTGGTGGGATATACTGAGTACGATGATGATGATGATGATGATGATGATGATGTTTCATATTCTTTTTCGCCTCTGTGTGTTTGTTGAATGCTAGGTCTTATTCAAACCAAGTAGTATACAAGTTAATTGGGAAATCTAAATGCAAACTAAGAAGAAAAAAACTCAACTGGTGAAAATTTTATGTTTCAAGGCATAAAACAATTATCAATTGTTTAGAGACATTAACTTTTTACTATTGATAAAATTACACATTTTGGTTAATAAATGATTTGTAATGACACCCGTATCTCCCTAATTGAACCATACCTACAAGATATGCTTGGTTGGCTTCCTGTGTTTTAATGTTGCTGCTAATTGAAGGTGTTGTTGTAGGATAGGACAATTTTTGAAAATCAAAAGAACCTACTTTCACTAAATTCGTACAAAACTCCATGGATTTTAATATTATCAGGCATAAAGCCTATTGCTCTTATTATTTTATAAACCCTGTTTTTGGCATTGCGAAATCCTTACAGCTAAAAAAGAATTATAACAAAGTTTCTTATTTTTTATATAATTAAATTTCTAAACTGTATAAAAGAAGTCTTTTGCTCTAATTCTAAGAAGCCAATATGTTTTGAACTGTTGCCTAACCCAAACCACGTTTGATGAGTTTATTATCATTTTTTTATGTGCATCTTTCAGTAAATGAAGTTGAAATTTTGAAAAGAAAAGGTAGGTAGGTAGAACTTTTGAATTTTGTATTAAGTGTGTTAAAATGTGCGGTAGGTTTTCAATTTATTTGGTGGATGTCTATAACTTTGTGTCTATAAATATGGCGCCTCTACCATTACCCATAATGAGACCATTTCACCTCTTTTTCTCCTATGATTTGGTTCAGATCCTTTGTTTTAATTGCAATCAACTTGTGTTAATTATATGATATGTTTGTGTAAACCACTCTTTGTTATTTTTTGTTGGGTCAATATTAAGCAAACTGTGCAAGTTTATAAAGACCTTCAAATCCTTGCTTACTATGTTGGGCACGCATGCTTCTTGCTCATATGAAATTAAAAGTTTATCATCTGCTTAACCCTCAAAAGTCAAATTAAACATTTAAATCTGTTTTTAAGAATAATTTTGAATAATTTGTGGATTATAGGGAGTGGAGATGCCGATTGTGTCGAAGCTGATGTTGCCTTATTCTGATTTTAGTGTCAATTCGGTTCATCATCATTCTGTGATCGTAAATTAAAATTATGTCACAGATTGTTGTATTTTGTCTATTTCAAAGGTATATTTTGTGTTTTGATGGTGCTACATTATGAGCATGCAAAGTTAAATATCATGTAGTTTTTTGAAATACTTCCAGTAAGCAAGTAAAAGTATTGGTTAGACTTCAGAAAGTGTTTAATTTATGTTATCTGATGCAGGGTATAGCTGGATTAGCTGCAGATGGGAGATTGTTGCAGGAGCCAGATCTGAAGCCCGTAACTATGAATGGTTTCTCACATACCAATTCTATATTTTATTACTACAGCTAATCCTCAGATGTGGTTGTTCGGGTTTTTTTTTTTTTTTTTGTCCTGGTAAGAAGTTTATAAACTTTAAGATTTGATTTTGTGGGGCAGAGAATGGTATTAGGAACATGTGTATGGACAAGTGGAACTGGGCAAGCAAGAACCCATACAGATATGACTATATGAGCATATAAATCAGATGTAGTGTCACAAAGTTAAAGTTAAAGTCAAATTGTACTATAGTCTATACAGGAAATAGGATTATGCAAGAGATATTTACTAGGTTATTTGTAGTTTACGTTTTTTTTCCACAAATAAACAAGTGATTTTAAATAGTCTTAATGTTATTTGACACATGGATGAAAAACAATTGTGTTTTTGTCCCTGCAGCTTGTATGATTTTATCATTTGGTTTGAAGCTTTACGTGATTTGACTTATCTTTAGAGCATGCCTTGAGGTGTGTTTGTGATTTTGGTTAAGTTTAAGATTTATATAAATTTGGAAACCCGGACTGAGATTATGGACAGACAGCTAAACATCTATAGGGCCTTGTGTCTCTTCTATTGCAACCATGTAAAAACTTAGAAATGTAGTGACTACATTAATTTAGTCATAAATGCGACGGTTTAGTTACCTTCTAATACATTTTCGTCATGAGCGCTATAAACATCAATAACATCATGGCGTAATTTAGAGTATTTGGAATATATTAAAGTATTCTGTGGTAAGACGACGACGATGTTCAAACCATTACTAATTTAGATATGTTTTATAAATTTGTTGTTGTAGTTGGCTTTTAGTCATATTATTTTCTTATGCTCATGTTTATTATGGTAATAAATCACATTTCAAAATCAGCATGGTTTTTTGGGATCAAATTGACTTTTTGCCTCATAATGACTTCATGTATGTTTGATTTCTGAGTCATAATTACCAAAGTTCGCATTTCAAAATCAATATGGTTACTTCACAGTTAATGGATATTTTAGTTACAAATAGTTGAATTTAATGATACGCATTCATTTTGAGAATTTTGAGGTGTTAGCTTTTGATATAACCACTACCCTATATAATCTTGATATGAAAGCTTACACACTTTGAAAATGATGAATTTTTTACTAAAAACATTTTTTTTTGTGTTCTCTATTTAGATTTTTGAACATTTTAAAATTTAGGTATTATTTTGAGCATAAACTTGTGGACAGCATATCGAAAATAATCTGCAACATTGTTTGTGGGGTGAATCAAGTTTGTGAGGACATCACATCCACGCCATTTTCCTTAATATATATAACTTGTAATCTAATTTATAATAAGTATTTACAAATTTTGATGTATATCGTTTTCATTATTTACCTCGTGTAATACGTACGTGGGACTATAGAAAATAATATTTTCAAAATATCAAATGTCATATACAATGAAATTTTTAGAGATTTAAGATTATTTATATGTTTGTGAATTATAATTGTAACTTACTTTTTTATTTATTTCACTTATCTTTCAGTTATTTATAGAGTTAACATTGTTCAACCCGTGTATCACACGGGTACCTAACCTAGTATATATATATATATATATATCTTTTTTAAATAAATAAGATATTATTTTTTATTATATCCTATTTTATAGGATTTTTACATAAATAATTTGGTGAAAATAATTTTTAATTTAATTAGATGTTATAACCCGTTTAAGGAATATCTGGGTTTGGTAAGACCCATACCCATGAATTCGGGTCAAATGCATGAGAAGCCTCCATTTAAAAATCAAGCAAATCTGATGACTTCAAAAAAAGAGGGAGCGACCACATTGCGACACGTAGGATTTTTATTTTTTCGTTTATATATATTATAGATTTAAGTTGCCATAATAGATAAAGTGGTAAAAAGGGATTTAATTAAAAGAAGAAAAGTGGGCTTACATATGTTTATGATATAATGATGAGCTTAACACAACAAGGCAACAAGATTATTTGTAGAGCCCAATTCATAAAGGGTAATAAAAGAGAAATCTATAAAGCCCATGTTCTTATCTACTTAAATATGTAATTTAAGGATTGACCCTTTGAAATAACTTTTTTTTGATTCTTTTAGTCACAATTCAAAGTTTAAATGTTTTGAGTTATATCAATGGGTTGGTGGTTTATTGACAAAGGCAAAACTTAAAACACATTGAGTTGAGATGACTTATGAGGTCTTGTGTTTAAGTCTCACACACGACAAAAAGAAATTCGCCTTTAAAAAAATGATCCAAGTTATAAAAAGATTAATATTTATCATTTTATTGTTGAATCTATATTTTTAAGTTAGATGTGTTGCATGCATCATTTCCCTTTTCATAACCAACACCATTTTCTATCCTCAATTCTTAGCTCTTCGCTCCCCCTAACCGCGACACTAAAGTGGTTCATTTCAAATTAGTTATATTGGAACATAGATTATGGTTTATTAGTATTGAGCACACAGGACCAAATAGGCACCCAAGGTTTCACCAGGTCTCTCATGAAGATTAATAAGCCAATAACAAAAGCTTTTCTCACGAACTGCATCCGACTACACATTTTCTGAGCCGCCACTTCCCAAACTGAGCCTGCTTCTAGGGGCGGACCTAGCTTGTAGCTAGGGGTAGCCTTCGCTACCCCTCAACTTTCGTCGGTAGTGTAAATTTATTAATTGTTTGGTCGTTTTTGGTAGTTCGCTACCCATGAAAAAATATAACGTTACCCCTATTTGTATAAATTCCAACCAAATTAAAAGCTGTAACCAATTAGAGATTTAAGGTTTATGTGTAAATTGAAGTTGATTTTGGGTTTATGATTTAAATTTTGTTTCTTCTAAAATTAGGGAACTTGGAAGATGAAATGGAAAAATCTTAGTACTAATCTTTTTAAATGAAAAATCTAAGAAAACGATGATATCGGTCCAACATTAAGTTAAAAAAAATTGTATGAAATATGGTCATATATATATATATATATATTTAAACGTTACCCCTGAAATTTTGGTCTAGATCCAGCTGCATTCTCCTTCAAGCCCAACATATGTAAGAAGTCAGCTATATCAATCGGCCCACATTTGAACCACCGCAAATGATTTAGATTTCTTACATAAGTCATGCTTGAAGGGAGGAAGCGGGCCAAATTTGGGAAGTGGCAGCTCAGGAAATCGTGTACCTGGATACGATTCGTGAGAAAAGATCATTATTATTGACTTATAAATTTTCATGTGATATACAAACGAAACATTGAATACCTAATTGGCTTGTATGTTATGTTCAATACAATAAACCGTAATCTATCATCTATGTCCCAATAGGTTACAGTGTTACACCAAAGGGTGAAAACAATTCTGGGATTTGGGCCTTGAGAATTTATTGGAATTCAAATGTGATTTTATTTTCCAACTTTCTGGTTTTATAATTTATTGGAATTCAAATTAAAAATTCAAGAAATAATATATATTGTTGGATATTAAACAGATTTGGCGTCAAATTAGAACCGGAATGAATTCTTTTAAATTCTCTTGACGAAAAGAGTTCAACGTCTCTTTCAAATATTGAAAGGAATTAAACCCTCTTAAATTTTTGAATATTCTCAAATAACCTAGCATTTTAATAACAGCATATTCACCTCAAATTTCTATAAAACTAAATAATGAAAAAAAATAATAATAAAAAAATTTTCTATAAAACTTAGGATGAGAAGTACTTTTAGAAAAAAAAAACCTCAAAAAAAATAATGAAGAATTAAAAAAAAAAGATAACTCAAAATTTAATAAAAAAAATGAAAAATGTAAAAACGCAAAAATATTTCCACCGTATTCCTCATTCTAAAAAAACTCGAAAAAGACACAATGTTGAAGAAAAAACATTATTGTGTCTTTTATTAATCATTGTGTTTTATGTATACTTTCGTCATTGATTGTGTCTTATTCCTTGACATTGTGTCTTTTTTCTTGATATCGTGTTATATTACTCAACATTGTGTTATATTTTGTTCGACTTTGTGTTAAATTTTGCAACCTATTGTTTATTTTTTTTATTTATCATTGTGTTGTTTGTTCATTTTCGGAATTATGTCTTTTCGTCAATTTTTTTATTTCGGGAACGGGAATGATGGGAGAAACATTTTGGTTTTTTTATTTTTTCTTTTTTAATTTATATTTTGAGTTATGATTTTTAATTATTTTTTATGAATTTTTTATTGAGGGGTTTTTTGTATTGCCACAAATCCTTCTCACCCTTCTCATTTTTGTCTCGCTTTGTATTTTAACTTTTCCCTAATCAATAATATACACTTTGTTTGAAAGCAATAATCCACTGTATGAATGAAAGAGCTTGTAGTATAACGGTATCCAAAGTATGTATTAAATGCATTTCTTTCAAGTGGTTTAGACTTCTAATCTTATGATAAACATTAGTGTTGATTTAGAAGTAATTTTAGATGGTATATGAGTTAACGGTTCTGGAAAGAATTATATGTGCGAATGGACACAATTTCAAAACTAAAAAATATCACTTGATGATAAATTATTATTACTGTAATATAAATTAGAATTTTGGTGCCGCGAGGATCTTATCGGGCAACTTGGTGGCCCCGAATTGGTCCGCAAGTTTTATTTTTATTTTTATAGTTTTACTATTATTATTTTAGTATTGTAAGTTCAGCTATTGTACGAACGTAATGGAAGCCGACTGAACACCATTTTTTGTTGTATTTCTGATACCATAACGAATGTGACGTAAACAGACCGAAATCGCATAGACTCATCACATCAACACCCGAGACCAACAATGCCTGAGTTTTATCGATTGATACAATCCCATTTGTCTACCCCAATTTTTATATTATTTTTTTATGTTTTAGTTATTGTACTGTAACGAACGTAACCAAACAATTTTTTATTATAGTTTCAATATAACATGACCGAAACTGACCGACTTCATGTAGACTCACCACCTCAACGCATGGGTCCGACAATGCTTGGGTTTTCCCAATACCCGAGTTTTAACATACCATGCCACCCTTCGGTCCACCTCAAATTTTATATTTTTGTTCCGACACTGTAACGAAGGTAACCGAAACCGGCAGAATTCATGTCGAGTTACTATCTCAACGCCCGGGAAGCTATAGAACGCGTGGGCTTTACCACCGTCTGGATTTTAACGACCAAATAAATGTCATTTTAAATATTTTATTTTTACATATTTTGCTCTTTTTATGTGTTAATTTAATGAATTTATTTCTTGGTTATTAACTTTAAACACTCGGGTTTTACCAACGTTGTTTATCCGTAACGAACTTAAACGATATATTTACGTCGAATCGCCGTTGTAACGCTCGGGTTTACCAACAACCGAGTTCACCGACTAAATGAATATGTTAATTTATTTTACGAGTGCCACTTTTTTTTGGATCTTTATTATAAATATATGAATATGATGAACTTTTTTTTAAGTTTGGTTTTAGTATGGTAACAAAAATAGCTAATACCGACCGAATTCACATTGACTTGCGAACGCAACACACAAGTTTTATCGACCGATTTCGCCACACATCGCGCGAATGCAACATCTGGGTTTTATGACTTCTGGAAGTGAACTCACTTTGTCAAACGTGTTGTATGTTCCAGAAATTCGTAAGAACCTTGTGTCGGGATGGCAATTTAACATGTTTGGTTTCAAAATGGTGATTGGGTCGGATAAGGTCGTGTTAACCAAAAATGGTTTGTATGTTGGTAAGGGCTTTTCCCTCAATGGTATGTTCAAGTTGAATGCAATTGTTGTTAATGGAATGAATGAAAGCACTACTAGTTTTGCTTACTTACTTGAGTCTTTTAATGTTTGGCATGGTAGACTAGGTCATGTTAATTTTAATTTCATTCAATGTTTGATTTAACTTAATTGTATAACAACATTCGATATTGACTCAAATAATAAGTGTGAAACTTGCGTCGAAGAAAAACAAACAAGATTATCATTCAAAAGATTGAATCCACACTGATGTTTGTATTCTAAAAGCAATTCCTACTCGTGGTGGGAACAAGTACTTTATCACGTTTATTGATGATACTACAAGGTATTGCTATGTGTACTTACTTAAACTTAAGAGTAAGGACGAGGCTATTAATAAGTTTATCTTGTTCAAAGCCGAAGTTGAGAATCAACTAAATCAGATAGATCAAAAGAGTAAGGAATGACATAGGAGGTGAATATGTTTCACTTTTTTTTTATTTGTGTGCAAAAGATGGAATCATAAATGAACTCACCCTCCTTACTCCCCTAAATCAAATGGCATAGTAGAACGCAAAAACCATACTTGAGAGAAATGATGAATGCCATGATTACAGTTTCTGGGATAAGCTAAGACATGTGGGGGAACCAATCTTATCGGCAAATTAGGTCTTGAACATGATACCCAATAAGAAGAAGATGTAACGCCATACGCATTATGGACGAGAAATAGACCATCATATAAATACTTGCGAGTGTGGGGGTGCCTAGCCAAGGTAGTGGTGACACCACCAAAATGCGTACTAATAGGGCCCAAAATAGTGGATTGTGTATTTATAGGATACACCCACCCTGGTGGTGCATTTTGTTTTCTTGTGCATGATTTTACAAAACCTGGAATAAACAACGGCACCATAATAGAATCAAAGGATGCATCATGGTTGAACATGCGGTCCTACAATTGAGGAAAGAAAGACCGAGTTGTTCTAGACCGGTTGAGGAAATTTTTCCAGAGAACAAGGGTGCAAGAGATGAACCTCGAGAACAATCTGAGAGAGAGGAAGTTGAATTTAAAAAGAGTAAATGGCAAAGGAATGAAAAATCCTTCGGGCATGACTTCCTTACCTACATGGTAGAAGAGGAACCTCAAACGTACCAACAGGGAGTGAATTCCTCAGAAGGGCCTTAGTGGAGGGAGGCCATCAAAGGTGAGATAGATTCTATCTTACAAAATCATACTAGGGAATTAGTGGATCTTCCTCAAGGATGTAAACCACTAGGATATCGATGAATCTTCAAGAAGAAGATGAAACAAGATGTTACTATTGATAAGTACAAGGCAAGGTTGGACATCAAAGGATATAAACAACGAGAAGCTTAGATATCATATTCACCAGTTACATAAATAACCTCCATCAGGTTGGTGCTTGCCATGGTCAACATTAGAAATTTGGAAGTTCACCAAATGGATGTGAAAACAACTTTCTTGAATGGAAATATAGAGGAAGAGATTTACATGGAGCAACATGATGGCTTCATAGCTATTGGGCAAGAAAAGAAAGTGTGTAAACTTGTAAAACCTTGGATGGATTAAAACAAACTCCAAAAAAATGGCACCAAAATTTTGATCATCTCATGCTTGATGTTGCGTTCAAAATCAATGAATGTGACAAATGCGTATATGTGAAAGACACATCAGATGGATATGTCATTTTGTGTCTATTCGTAGATGATATGCTCATTGCTATAAGTGATAACAAAATCAAAACATCCACAAAGAACATTCTTAAAGCAAGATTTAACATGAAAGACATGAGTTTTGCGGATGTGATTCTGGGAGTTAAAATCACATGAACACAAAGTGGACTTGTTTTAAGTCAATCCCACTACGTAAACAAAACTCTTGAGAAATTTATTGCGAATGACTCTAATGTAGCTAGAACTCCCATTGACACAAGTTAACATCTAGCTAAGAATAGAGATGAACATGTTAACCAGTTGGAATACTCAAGAACTATCGGCATCTTGATGTATCTTATGAGTTGCAGTAGACCAGACTTAGCATATGATGTGAGAAACCTAAGTAGATACACGAGAAACCCAAGTTCAAATCATTGGAACTGTGTGATTCGGTTGCTTCGGTACCTAGGATACGCTTAGGAATACATGCTGCATTATAACAGATATCCAACAATTATAGTAGGACAATGTGATGCAAATTGGATATCTGAAACGAATAATTGCAGAGAAACAAGTGGCTATGTATTCACACTTGGAGGTGTTGCTATATCGTGGAAATCGTCAAAGAAAACAGTTATAGCTAGATCCGCGATGGAATTAGAAAGCATCACCTTAGATAAAGCGGGTGAAGAGGCATAATGGCTACCTAAACTTGTTGAGGACATACCAAGATGGCCTAAGCCGGCATCGGCCATTTGTATACATTGTGATAGGCAATCGCTAATTGGCATAGCTCATAGAAAAATGCATAATAGTAAGAATAGACATATCAGACGTAGACTTAATACGGTATGACAACCAATCTCTACTGGAATTATCACTGTTGACTAAGTGAAGTCAAAGGATAATATTGCGGAACCTCTAACAAAGGGCCTAAGCAGAGAGTTATTCAGAAGTCATCCATGGGAATGGGACATAAGCCCTTGAAAAATTAAAGTTCATATGAAGGAAACCTAACTCAACAGATTAAAGATCCAAAAAATTGAGTTCAATAGGAAAACCTAATTGTATGAATTAGTGAGGTCACAGTGGGGGGAATAACCCTACGTATTTAAAAGGGAGTTTCCTACATGGCTTGGTAAACTTCCTAGTCCATTCCTAAAAGTGACAAGTGTGAGGCTAAGCCTATGACATTTAATGGTTCGACTAAGGTAGTCATACATGGTGAATCACCTATGTGAGAGAGAAGTGGGGTCACTTCGTAGGGTATTGTTGGGGCACAATTGACTCTCGCAGAACTAGGCTCATGTTCATGACCATAACGAACATAACTATGAGGACTTAACTTTGTCAGGGAGAGTCTTGTGTGAAGTGTATTGTCGTCTACACAAACGGCAGCCGAGTTCAAAGACATCACCGTATACTCAAAGCTAATGGGCTAAGTGCACTTCATAAGTGATATACATCTATTTATACATCTCGAATCCCGTGTAAAGTTTTGTTTATTTAATGTTTTGAGTTCGGTTTAGTTTATGTTTCGTTTATCTTTTATTAACTTAGGTTTTGAGTCAAGTATTATATAATTATCATGTTTCAACTATTTTGGTGTCTTGAACGTTAAAGCTTTAATTCTTTCTATCATTTCGTGAGAAGTTTAAGTTCGTTGTGATCGTCAATGTTTACATGATTGCTTCACTAATGTTTTATTATGTTTTCATATATATGGTGGCTTGGAGAAGCTAGGGAAGCAAGGTCTAGAAGATTCTTATTGTTACTTGGAGTTCAAGGAAGATGATTATCAAGATTTGGCAAGATATATCATAAAATAACAAGAAAATTTCGTTGGCTCCTCCATGAGCAAGCCACGCCGCACGGCCCCCCATAGGCATAGCCTTCGTGCGGCGCCTAGGCCTCCCTGGTCAACCATCTTTGCAAGTCCAAGCCCGTTCTCGCTTATATAAACATCTCTTTATAACCTAGCCGATTTTAAGCTTATTTCCAGCCGATTTTTCAAGGGTTTAAGCTAAGATTGAAGGTGTTTTGGAGGCTAGGAAGAGAGGAGATCATAGAGCTTTCATACAACTGTTCAAGGATCGATTAAGAAGGGTTGTTTCGTTCTTTTTCATCATCCTTGTTCATTATCTTTCATGATGTTTCTCTTTGTTATTTGGTTTAGTTATTTGTCTTTGATTGCTAGGCTAGACTCCATGTCTACCTAGGTTTGATGATCATGTTTGATGCATGATTCTTGCTTTGGACTAATGTTTTGATTATGGTTTCGTTATATTAATTGTAAAGACTTGATTTTGCTTTCATGATGCATATGAATGTTTATTATCTTGATTGATTGTTAATTATAGCTTCATATAGATCTTTTATCTCTTGATTGTGTTCTTTAGATTTAGGGTTTATGTTTAATCATTACTTGGTGTTTTGATTATTGTGACTGAATGGGCCCGTTAGATCATAGAAGCTTGTTGATAGTTGGTTAGGATTTTGAATGTTCAGCTAAATTCCAATAGCTGTAAGGTGAGGAGTTGTTCATGTGTCTTGGTCAATCGCATGCTAAGATAGATAGTGACAATATTCTTGCTTAGTGTGTTGATCCTTGTTCATGATGTCGTGATAAGATTATCAAGTTATCTAGAATTTAGTGTTTCGTAAGATTGCTTGCTTTAGATACTATTAATTAACCCTATTTGATAACCTTGAGGAAATCAATATAACTGATTGCTTAATGATCTAATATTCATTATTTAGGATTTTACTTGATGCGATTGAGGGTCCTTTAGGGTTGTTAGATGTATACGTTTAGAAATCAGTTTCCATATCATGTTATTTGTCCATTGCTTGATGATTGTTGATACATGGGATTCTTACCTAGGTAGATTCCTTCTCTGATTGGTTTCGATCTTGTGTTTAATTGCTTATTTCTTGTTTACTTGTTTATTTGCTTTCTTAGTTAAATCTTAGTTTAAAAACCCCTTTTAAACATTAATAATAAATAGTCGTGTCGTAAGTCGAGTCTAATTAGTTAATTAACGTAATTTATAGAGTCCTGTGGGTTCGATATTCCGGACTTACTTAGCTTTAGTACAATTGACCGGTTCACTTGCCGGTGTTTTGTGTAGTTGAGTCATAAGTCTAGTTTTTATTACTTGTTTAGTTTAGTTAATATTTAACTGATTGTTTCTAGCACATCAATAAGCAAAGGTTCAAAGGGTAACACCTACAAATTGTATGCAAAACTCAACTGCAGAAATCTAATCAGAATGATGTTGTTTTGACCTCCATTCATGTGGGGGATTTTTGGAAGTTTGGATATTAGTGTGAATGAATGTCTTAAATATAAAAGTGGAAAAACTTGTCCCACATCGGTTTGGGAACAAAATGAGGGGTTGTTTATAAGGTAAAGCCTTTACTACTCCATTGAAGCTTTATGATGTGTTTTACCACAAGTCCTTCCTGCACGCTGGGGTGGGGTGGGGGGAGTTGCAAAATTGGGTTTCTCGACAAGAATTTCTATGAACTCGTGCGTGCCCGAATGTCCGGCGGACACGAATGCAGCTCCAAAACCCGGGCCCGCGTGAGGCAGTGTATGCACTCGATTTTGAGACTTTCATAACTGATCAACAATGATTATTATTAATGATCATTATTTTCATAATGATTATTATTTTTGGTTGTAACTACGACACTAATGACCATTATTCAGTATTATTACACCTTAATGGTCATTATTCAATCAATAAGAAGTTATGACATTTCTGGCTAAAAAAACCAGTCCAGATGTTGCAGTTCAAGACACACCAAATACCACATCTCTAACTCTCTGCTACAACATTGTTCAGCTTTCGTTTCAGGCAAGTGATCAAGTCCGTAGTACACTGCTGCTACTGCTTCGAACAGGTGTACCCTGGGAACAGACCGCGAATATGGTTAACTGAATTTTGTTAAATACAAGCTCAGTTAACGGCTAACGTTTCTTATTTTATTGTTTCTTTTTTTGGATTTTGATACATGATTAATAACAAGTTATCCTTGAAACCCGACGGGTAATTACCTGATAAATACCTGACGGGTTTGAGACGAGCTTTAATAATCGGGTATGGGTTATTTTGTGTCATCTCAGTGTCACATTATCACTCTGCTTCATCGTTTACCAGATCTTTCAGTTATGGAAACACTCATTATTCATCAATTACCGAATTCATAATGGCGTGGAGACCAGTGATGCCCTACATATGTTGATGGTTTACGCATAAACTAAAACTGAAAATTGTATTTTGATACGTCGGTTTTACATGAATGTCGATGATCCTTCCCAATACAAAGATGATGTATCCCGATATGATAGTTTTGATATGTTTAATATCAGGCGTAGGCGTTTCGTTAAGACAATGTTCAAAGTTTGTAATGTATACTTTAAATATATTGGGTATAATAACTAGGAATGTTTACAGTTTCGTTTAAAACCATGAAACCATCTAAACTGATCATTGGTTTGGTTTCACGATCCCTTTCTGCTAAACTTTTGTTTATCACCTTAAAATTTTCAAACCATGGATAGAGGTAAGGTTTGCATATATCTCACCCTCCTCAAATCCTACTAATGATCTTGCTATTGGTGAGACTTTTTACCGAGTATAATTATGTTGTAATTTTTTTATAAAATAATACTTATTAAGTATACTTTTTCTAACGACCAACAAAACCTGACCACCCGGGTACACCCAATGACGAAAGACCTCTATCCTAGCTAGCGCATAACAATTTTCACGAAAGAGACTCTAACCGGTGATATTTTCTAGAGAAAGTTATTAGGGTACCACTAGAGCATTGCTCCTTTGGAATATTAAGTATACTTAATTATTAATATCACAATTAATCAAAATATAACTGGGCCATTATCTATATCAGACTTGAGCAACATAAATTGGGAAAAGTGAAATTTTATCTCAATTGAATATGAAATTTAAATTGCAAAACAATAAATAAGGGTTTGTTTGGGTCTGGTTCTCACGCAAAAGAAGGTTGGATATGCTATCTAACTCTGCTAAAAGTGGAAAAGCCCTACTTGATGTTTGTTCATTCAATGAGCATGAAAAGGTGAACAAAACATTATAAATGGGTGATTGACAATTAAAATTGCAAAACATGTGTCATGTAAGAACATTTAAAAAACTATCCAATCGTTTATGGTTGGTCAGGCCTTGAAATTAATTTGAAATTTCTTATCATAATAGGAAAATGGTGAAAACATAAACAAAATAGTTGGTAAAAATGTATTGTTTGGTTCAATTTTAGATTTTAATGGTTTGGTTTTGGTTTGTAAGAATCAAAAACCCATTGCTAATGATTTGGCTCATTATTTAACTTAAAAGTTGTCGAACCAAACTTCGAAAACCCCCCAAAAAAATTGAAAATTAAAGTTAACTGTATATTGGCCATTGTAACATTTAGCGACGTTTCATTTTGTAAAAGCACACTTTGTGCTAGTCATCTTAAACATCTTCACGAGTTTAGTTTTTGAATTATTGAATAAGTTGATATAGATAAAATAAAAGTTGACCTTCCAAAATGATGATCAAAAGTTAATGTCATTTCAATCAAGTGAAGCAAATTCTCAAAAATGAAGTATGAGTTCGCATGATAGCGCCAGAGTGGTGAAGAAGTGAGAATCTAGTGTATATGTCTAGGAATCAAACCCCAACAACACCCAATTAACTATGTGATGCTATTGGAAATCAGGCCCAAGAACACGAACACAAAATTTTAATCTCAAACAAGATCGACTCTTTCTTATTATTATAATTCTTGACTCATTCAAATTAAATAAACCCTAGCCATCTATTTATAATTAACTAACAACTTGCAAGACAAGACAACTTATTCTAGGCAATTAAATAATATTTAATAGTCTTACCGTACTAAACAAGCGTACCAAAATAAACATAATAAAATACTTTCACTTAGCCCCTTCAACTTTCGATAACTCGTTTCAAGATTATATCTCAATATTCCCCCTTAATCTTGAAACCGACTAATTCATTCTTCACCACAAAGTCGGATCGTGATCATCTCGAACAGTTTGCTTCTTCGTTCTTGTCATCTTTCTTTTCCTCCCACTTAGTGTACTCGTGTGCAAAGTGACCGAGTTCACCACATTTATAGCACCTAAACCCACTTTTGCCTTTGTTTCCTTGTCCCGTGCCTCTTCCACGCCCTCTTTCTCCTCTACCAAAACCTCTTCCCTTACCACGGTTTTGATCACCACCTCTTCTCTTTCCGTAGTGCCAACTTTCAGGATCATCAACCCTGGGATTACTTGAACTTCTTAGTAATAGCTTACTTTGATCATTCTCTTCTAGTTCATAAAGGGCTTTAAGATGTTCTTCAAAGGTCTTTATCTTCCCTACAGCTTCTTCAAAAAACATACTATCAATATCTGAATATTGTTCCATAGGGGCTATGATTGGTAGGAATTTCTTAGGAACAGAATTAATTAGCTTTCTTACAATCACCTTATCTTTGAGATTAGAACTGAGAGTTCTAAACTTTGCTCTCGTGTCAGTTAACTTGCTTGCAAACTCATTCACGGTCTCGTTCTCCTTCATTTTCAAATTCCTTAATGTTGATAAACGTGCTTTCTTAACCTGATCTTCTTCTACATACCGAACCTTGATTGATTCTCACACTTCTTTTGCACTCGGGTATTGTGCAACCAGCATCAAGATATCTTCCGGTAGTGTTTGAAAAATCATTGCTTTTGTTGTAGCAACCTTCTTCTCATCTTCTTCTGTTTTACTAACCATTCCCCAAAGGCCATAAGCCTTCAAGATTTGCTTCATCAAAATTTCCCACACAGTGTAGTTTGTTTCTGTCAACTTAGGGCTTTGTAAGGACACATTGCCTTGCTCACGAACCGGTCCAACTTCTTTGTCTTCTACCATGCTTTACTGTTGTTGCGGTTTCTTACTTCGTTCTTGCTCTTGCTATAACCCGAGCTGGGTTACTTGCTCTTGCTCCCGATTAGATTACTTTATCCAAACTTGCTCTGGCCAACTTGCTAACCAGTTTTCTTACTAAACGTTCTACTGACCAACTTGCTAATCAGTTTCCTGCCTACTTGCAAACCGGTTTTTCTTGCTACTGACCCACTTGCTAATTAGGTTTCTTGCTGCAGACCCACTTGCTGATCTAGAAGTGCATGTGTCATTTAAAAATTACCCACTTGAATAGGTATAATGGGCGTTCCCGAATCTTGTAGCTTAGGTGGAAGAGCACCCAAAAGGATTGCACTCACATCGTCTGTAAAATCAATCTGTTTTGGAATCTTATGACTCCTCTTTTGTGTGCACAATTCTTTCAAGTACTTCGCGTAGGCGAGAATCTGGTTTATGGCATCTAGAAGGGGAATATTAATTTTAACTTGTTAAAACGTTTCCAACATTTCTTCTTGTTGTGGGCCCCTTTTAAATGCCATCTTCGCCTTAGATGGCGCCAACAAAGCATCGAGATAGGGAACGCTTTTCACCTTCCCTTTGTTCTTAGGGTTGTTGGTGTCATCTCTCGGGACTGGTTTATTAATATTATTTTCACCTTTATTAGATTCATTTAAATTGACCAGTCCTGGCTCGTCATCACTAATGAGATTTCCATCAATTTCTTCCACCACCCCTCAACCAATGGTGGTGGAACCCCAACTTTATTATCATATTTTTTTCCATTTCTTAAAATACTTACCTAGTTAACGTGCTTTTTCGAACTCGAGCTGTAGTGGTTCGGGTTGACCGTGGTATCACTCGGGAGTAGACTCGCACTCTTCTGCAATTTTGCCATATCTGCAGCGAACTGACCAATCTGCTTTGACATTGCCTTCGCTGATTTGTCCCTTAACTCGAATAGTTTCTTTGTATCAGCCTGATTATCTGTCACAATCTTCAACAATGCATCCAAATTTGAGTGCACCGACTCATCTGCATTTGCCGATGACCCTTTCTGCTGAACCTGACTAACCGATGAACGACCACCCCGTTTACCGTCTCTGTTATACCCCCGATTCTGATTATACGAACCCTACTGCTGATAACCGCCTTGGCGGTAATTTTCCTGTTGTTTGTTCTGGTTCGCTCCCTGAATGTTCGGGTTTAACTGAGTAGCCGCGTTCCCACGAAAGTTCGGGGATTCCTCAGGCCCGGGTGATAAGTGTTTGAATTGAACACTTGGCCCTGGGAATCCCCGTAAGCATAATTAACCTCTTTGGACTCCTCCTCCTCATCATCATAAAACTCGGGGCAATATGCCTGAGCTCACCACATTCATCACATACCGGGAATTTTACTCCAACTTTACCAACCTCTTTCTTTTTACCCTTTCTGTACCCGGCTAGTTCATGTTCCAGTTACACTATTCTTTCAGATTCACTCGTGACTGACTTTATTGATCTGGAAAAAGTCTAGTGTCTTCGTCTTTCTACTCCTGCCTCTACTTTAGAGTCCTCACACATAAATTCCAAAAATTCCCAATCATTCCAATCAAACGTACCATCACCAATCTACGTGTCCTCGGAATCCATCCCGTGGAAATGTGGCACGATATTAATGTATGATGGTTGGGACTTAAATGTCTGTTGTCCCAGTACTCGCACCTGTGGAACAATCGGGGATGCTCTGTCTAAAATAGCCGGTCTGAACCGACTGTTAACACCCTGAACTAGGGCTACATAATTCCTCATTCGCCACCCGGGATTTACCAAACCTCCTCTATTAACCAGAATACCTCAAACTCTATCAACCCTTTCTGCTCTGTTAAACCTGTTTCCCCCAATAGCATTCTTCCCCCATTTCTGTTAACCATATCACACTGTCTCTGATTCACCGGTGTATCCACCTCCTCTTCCCAATCATTATCTCCCTCGTTAATCGGCTCAAACCCCTCATTCAGTTTAAATCGCCAATTTGCCCCGTTATTACCTTCAAAACCTTGACCCGCATCATTCTCTTCCCCTTCTTCTTCATCTTTTGTATGGACACTGACATGATCCTCCTCATAATCAATATGAACTCTGCGTCTAGGGGTGTTATGTGGGGCTGATGCTTTGGCCTGATCGAAGTTTTGGTTTCGGTTTTAGTTTCTATAAAAACGAGCTGAGTTGTTCGTTGTTTAGCTGGTTGGAATTTATTGGTGGAAGTGGGTTATTTCGGGTTGGAAGTCTGGGTTAAAAACATTATTTTCTGGGAGTGGGTTCAGGTCTTGGTTCTAGTTTTCATTATGATTCTGGTTTTGGTTTTGGGTTGGGTTTAGGTTTTGTGTTGACCTTCCATATCTGATTTTCTGTTCTGTGCTCGGTTCTGCAGAGCTAATCTCTCAATTTCGGGCTCGAAGATAAGCGGTGACTGTTTACCCGAGTGGAGGGTGTGCATAAATAACACACCCCGCGTAAAATGGAAAGATAGAATTTAAACTAAAAACTAAACTAAACTAAACTTAAAACTAAATTAAACACGAAAATCAAATAACACAAAAAACACTAGGTGCACTAACTCCCTGGCAACGACGCAATTTTGATGCTAGACTGTCGCTATCTAGTAAAAAACAATTAAATAAAATTCCTAATCACCTAAGGAAGCTAGGGTAAGTAGGGTGTCGAAACAAGGAGTTTGTGTTCAATGTAATCGTGTAAACGGATTTCTAATATTATGAAGTAATGAATTGTAGTGCTAATCACACAACCAAATAGTTTGGTTTTAATACTGATTACGCAACTTCACAAATTCAAGCAGTTAACAAAAACAAATCACACCCGAGGTTCAAGAATGCACACAAACATTAATCTCATGCAACCTAACATATTAACTATCACTGATTAACACAGACTGACTAACGAGTTAAACCTTAGGCACCAAAAATCGTTAACACACGACACTTGTTATCAAACAATCCCTACCATTGTGACTCAACTAAGGGCAACTGCATGCTTCTTTGAATTCAACTAGTCAAAACAGTCTTATGAGCAATTATTATAGCAACCGACAAACTAATTGTTCTGATCAACGTGAACCTAAACCGATTGAATGCACAGTAAAACTAAACATCATTACTCATAGACCAAGCAAATGATAATTACAGAGTATTCGTTCTTTAATACATGAGAAAACTGAAAATGATACAAACTTTATATCCCGGGTATGACTCGAAGGATTTACCCAAGCCTCGACATCGTAAGATCTTCAATTCTGGGAATAGAACATATAGATGATCTATGGACGAATCGGTAGGGTGGAATTGGTCTCTTTTTCCTTCAAAACTGCTCTGGAAAAGTTGTTGAATGATCGGGTCGTCATAAGACGCAAAATATAAAAACCCTAACTTTCCCGTCTTCGTAACCCATCGCGATACGCGATGGGATCTTCTGGGGTCCATCGCGATAGGTCAACAAATTATAATTAACTCCCATCGCGATACGCGATGGGTCTTCAGGCTCACCCATCGCGTATCGCGATGGGTCTTCTCATCAGTAATAAAATATTATTTTCAGGCTCATCAGTAACTCCCATCGCGATACGCGATGGGTCTTCAGGCTCACCCATCGCGTATCGCGATGGGTCTTCTCATCAGTAATAAAATATTATTTTCTTCGTTTCGCGTGCTGGACATCCCCGGTCTTCATCCCGTGCCACAACAGGTCCAAATAAACTGCTTTAACGTCTATGACCTGAAATACAATAAACACCTACGAAGTATCGAAGTTCCCACAATAAACAGGTAAAACTAGTAAATAAACGAACTTTACTATATACAAATTAACCAACCATCACCTCATTTTCTCACGCTACCATATTATTTTATTTGTAAATGGAAACTTCTCGTGCATTTGACCTGAATTCACGGGTATGGGTCTCACCAAACCCAGATAGCCCTTAAACAGGTGATAATATCTCATTAAGTTAAAAATTAATCTCACCAGATATTTGATATGAAAATTCCTATATAATAGAGATATACTAAAAACTAATATATACTTTTAAAAAAAAATTATTTATAGTTAAGAAACAATTTTATACTAAAAAAAATAAGCTGGTCATGGGTCTCATCAAACCAAGATAACTTTTAAAACGGGTTATAACATTTTATTTATTTATGAAAGTTTTTCATCATCAAATCTTAATTATATTATTAACTTTTTTACAATAAATAAAATTAAAATCCAATCTGTTTGTGTGTGTGTATTAAAACGACCCCCGTAATATGGGGATAAAATCTTGTACTCATATAAATGTTTTTATAGCATATATTTTGCTTAAATCTATATGATAATATTAGAAAAGACATTAAAAAATATATAAAAACTGTTAATGAACAAACATAAACAAACATTAGTGAACATCAACAAACGTTAACGAACACCTTATGTAACATTCACAATCACAATTGAACGGACATGACATTTGTTCGTGTTTATTTATTAGCTAATCGAATGAAATTCGTTGTCCATGTTCGCTCATTTGTTAAATAAACAAACATAAACGAGACTTCCGTTAAACGTTTGGTTCGCTATTGTTAATCAATATTAAAATAATCAAATTTGGTTAATTTAAATTAGTGCTTAAAGAAACACAGTTATATATAATCTTAAAAACTAGTTTTTCTTAAAATAGAATTTACACTAAATAAAATAGTGGGATGTTGTTTAACATAAAGAAAAGTAAACAGATGGTGCTTGACTGCTTGGGGGAGTACACTCTGCCAGATAAGTCTGGCACTGCACAATCAAAGTTTGACCAGTCAACTCCTATCCTCGTTTGTCTTTTCGTGTTTTTAAGATTTAAGGAATCTCTTCCAATTGCTAAATGCAATGCCATCCGACATTGGGATTTCCAACTTTTCTTTTAGGTTTTTATAATGTTTATAGAAATTCAATTTATTGACTTTCTAGTCAAGACCAAAGTACATGCGTAATTATCCTATGGTCATGCATGGATATATAGTTGGTCCTTTTAATTAAAAGCGAGTACTTAAGAACATTTAAAAGTTTTGTATTAAAGTCACATTAAATACCAAATTAAATCATATTAAATTGGAAAAATAGAATAGTTAATTTTGATTGATGTCACGTGTCTAAACATTCCGTCCGGTTACGACGAGGTTATGGATCGATCAGCGTTCCTTAACTATGTCGAAGCTCGACGAGTTTCTTTATATCCTGATTCGTAACACAGTACCTCTCGACGTGGAGCAACCGTACGAATTACTCCGTAAGGGAGTGATTAAGGAGCTTAAAGTAATCACTGATCGGATCGATCTGTCAACCCGTATGGGTTGCTAGTAGTATTCAAAAGCAATGGTGGCTGCGAGTGAAAAGTGGGTAGGGTTTTGTATATAGGGGTGAAAATACGAAAATGCCCCTTCAATTAACGGATTTTAAAAGGAAAGACAACTGAGGGACACAATGTGATACCGCCCCATAACCATAGGGATGTAAACAATTCATTTTTCAACTAAGGGGATAAGTGGTTCCTGCCCCAAAACCGTACGCATACTGCAATTTACTCTTAAAATCTATTGGGGCTAATTATCAACTTGAGTTCGCAAGTAGTAGTTCTCAAGGCAGATAGGACAGATTTATTTCCATATGGGATTCAACATGTTGTGAAGCATAAACTATTTTCTTTTAATAATTTGGTTATCATGGAAAAGAGAATAGACTCTTTCAAGTTGAATTGTTTCATGGCTAATATTTATCTAGGTAAGAGGAAATTGAAAAAAAATATGTGGAGTTTCATATAGAAAAACTGGATTTAAGTAATCCTAATTAGGGACTATTGGCAAATAGCAGTCTCAATAAAAGATTTGGTTGCTAAGAGTCCTAACTTTTAACAAATTTTTTCACAACGAGTCGCGACTAATGGAAACTTAACTCTGTTAGTCTCCGGTCTCTGGAAAAACGTTTTTGGCCGGGACTTTTTTGGCAAGAAATCTCAATCTTTTCATCTCAAAACTCTTTGTCACGTTAGATTGGACCTTTAAGAACCTTTTTCTAGTAAAAGACCCAATTATTGAGTTTTTCGGAACCCTAGAACTGCTCGTTGGGGTCAGCGATGGTAGAAGAAGAGGGTTACACTAGCTCTGTGATGACGATGGGCGGCACTTTGAGTCAATTCCGGTGAGCACCCAACCATTAGACGACGAACAAGGGCTACAACGACGAGTCAAGATTATTGTTCGATGGTCTGATCGGTTGAGAATCATTAAAATCGCAAGAGGTTTCCAGCAACGGTGGTGGTGTTGGTGATGGTGAAACTGTTCATGTGTTGGTGTTCAAGTGGAGTGGTGGTATTATTGAGGTTGTGTTTATGTTGAGTTTTCCGATGAAAAAGATTGAGTTTTTCGGAAATATGGTTTTTCTGGCCGTCGGAAACTAATAGTAGTAATATTTTGTTAGTCGCAGCTTGTTGGGAACAAATATGTTAACACGTTAGTTGGGAATGTTATTTACTCATCTATCAACAATCCATAGTTGATATTATTTAAATCCATTTTCTCTTTTATTTATTTTTTCATGTCTCACAACATAGGTAATTATGTCGTCCTGGTGATTTTAACTCGAGTGGAGAGGCATCCGAACGATTGGGTTCTGTTTTTTAATCATTCAAATGTAGATACTTTTATTACAAAAACAAGGTTGATTGATATTCTATTGGGTGGTTTTAATGCGGCCAAAACCAGGCACAACCGTGCTGACTTGTTGGCCTTACCTTCGCATGAACGCATCCATGCCTTGCAAATCTACAAGTCCATTGGCTCAATCATTATCGCGTGTCTGCAAACATCAACAAATCTGGATCGTGCCATAATTGTACACGACCGTGATCCTCTCTTGCTTTTGTATGTTATTAGTCTTTCAAAGAGAGTACAGAGAATTCTTTTTGTGTTTTTATTACTCTTTTTGTTATCTTACAAAGGTACAAGACAAGTAATTAAATAGACAAATGTGTTGACAAGGAAAAAAAACAAATAAAAAGGAATGCCATATCCCTTGATTTCAGCCTCTAACGTTCTAATTTGCTTTCATATCTTCTATTATGGGAAATGATGATATCTTGATCCTTGAAATTTTTATAATTTATTTTATTTTCTAACACTCCCCCTCAAGTTGAGTAGTGGGGTGTCCAATGCTTAACTTGTTAAGGCAATTGCTGAATATTCTTCCATTGACAACCTTAGTTAATATATCTGCTAACTGGTCTTCTGATCGAATGAATGGTAACTCTATCGTTCTGGTGTCGAGTTTTTCTTTGATGATGTTCCGGTCAACTTCTATGTGTTTTGTACGATCGTGTTGGACAGGATTTTCTGAAATTTGTATAGCGGCTTTATTATCACACATGATCTTACTCGCTTCCGGTGGAGGGAATCCTATCTTGGTCAGAAGTTTATGGATCCATAAAACTTCTGCCACTCCTTGTGCAATCCCTCGGAATTCGGCTTCAAAGCTGGATAAGGCTACAACTTTTTGTTTCTTGCTTCTCCAAGTTACTAAATTTCCGCCAACCAGAGTGAAGTATCCTGACGTAGATCTTCGATCATCTTGATCTCCAGCCCCGTCTGCATCAGTGTATAGCTGGATCTTGATATGTTTGTTTTGCTGAAAAAGAACTTCATGGCCCACTGTTCCTTTGAGATATCTAATAATCCTCATGACTGCTTCCATGTGGGTAACTTGAGGTTGATGCATAAACTTGCTAACCACTCCAAATGCCTATGCAATATCAGGACGAGTATGTGAAAGATATATTAATTTACATACCAGGCGTTGGTATCTTTCTTTGTTTGTCAATTCGGCTTCCTCTTCCATATGATGTTTATGGTTTACTCTTATTGGTGTGTCAGCAGGCTTGCAGTCAACCATTCCTGTTTCGGCTAGGAGATCAAGAATATATTTCTTCTGACATATAAAGATCCCCCTTTTGGATCTTAGTACTTCAATTCCAAGAAAATACTTAAGTCTTCCCAAATCCTTCATCTCAAATTCCATGAACAGGTTTTCCTTAAATTTCTTCATTTCTTCTACATCGTTCCCAGTAATGATCATGTCATCAACATATATAATTAAACAAGTCACAAGTTTACCTCGTCGCTTAAGAAACAACGTATGATCGGAGTTGCTTTGTTGATATCCATATTTTCTCATTGCTAAAGTGAATATGCCAAACCAAGCTCGAGCGGATTGTTTAAGCCTGTAGAGAGATTTTATTAATCGACAGACTTCTTTTGTCTTGAAATTTTCCGTGAACCCGGGTGGAGCTTCCATATAAATTTCTTCTTCTAATTCCTTGTGTAGGAAGTCATTTTTGACATCAAATTGATGAAGAAGCCACCTTTCATTTTCGGCGATCGAAAAAAGAACTCGAATTGTGTTAAACTTGGCTACCGGTGAAAAAGTTTCAAAGTAGTCAATGCCATATGTCTGGGTATAGCCTTTAGCCACTAACCGTCCTTTATATCTTTCAATAGTGCCATCTGGTTTATGTTTGATTGTGAAGACCCATTTATTTCCCGGTGGAAGATCACATTTATCCCATGTGTTGCTTTTCATTAATGCCTTCATTTCCGTATCCATCGCATCCTTCCAATTCTTTGATTTCAAGGCTTGTTCCATAGAAGTTGGTACTTGTTCAGTGTAAAGTGATGAGGTAAAGGCTTTGGCTTCTTCGGATAGGTTCCCCTCGGCTATATTTGCTATTGGATACCTAGAAGAATTAGACTGTTTTTCTGGAGAGTATCGTTTTGCTGGAATTCATCTGTTAACTCTTAGAGGAAGTACATATCTCTCAGTGGTTTCTTCTTGTCGATTCTCTTCTCGTATTGTTTCTTCTTGTTCAACTTGTGCTCTTTGTACAACTTCTGTCTCATGGTTGTTAGTTATACCAACATTTTCGTGAGTATCATGAGATTTTTCATTTGTTATATTTTCAAATATTTTGAGAATTACTTACCTCATATGTTAGGTCGGGAGGATTTGGGATTGTAGCACTAATTGTTGGTCCACTAGATTGGTGTGGGATCAGTGACTCATCTTGGATACCGTGATTAACTTCTTCGGATGATGACGCCCATTTTGGAACCTACTTCAATCAACTAAGCATGTCATGTTCTTTCTCCCCCTCACCAATTAGTTGGGAGGTATAAAAAAATTCAGTTTCAAGAAAGTCACAATTCATGGTGGTGTACACATAACGTTTTGTTGGACTATAACACCGGTACCCCTTTTGGTTGACATCGTAACCAACAAATACACATTTTTCAGCACATGGGTCAAGTTTATTTCGATTGGTTTTGGTTATGTGGACGAAGACGGAGCACCCAAATATACGTGGTTGCATTGTAAGGGCTGGTGGAAGTTTAGTAAAATTTGAGAGATCTTGAAGGGGTGTTTTTAGGTCAAGGGATTTTGTTGGTAGTCGATTGATAAGGTACACAGTGGTAGCGACAGCTTCAGGCTATAAGGACTTAGGAACTTGGGATTCAATCAAGAGGGCTCGAGTCATTTCTAAGAGAATGCAATTTTTTCGTTCAACGGTGCCATTTTGTTCGGGAGTGTGGGAGCACGATGTTTGGTGAATTATTCCTTTTGATTGACAAAATTGTTTCATTGTATCATTTATGTATTTCCCACCATTATCGGATAGAAGAACTTGGATGTTGGTTTTGAATTGTGTTTGTATCATAGCATAGAACATAATAAATTTATCAAAAACTTCATTTTTATGTTTTAAAAAATAAATCCATGTCATACGAGTACAATCATCAACAAAAAGGACGGAAAAACGAAAGTTTTGTCCTCCGACAACTTTTGATAGGCCCTAAACGTCCGAATGGATAAGAGAAAAAGGTAAATTGACTCTAGTGTTATTTAGTTTAAAAGTATGTCTATGATTTTTAGCCAAGACACAAGTTTCACAACATAATTTTTCATTAAAAAGATATAATTTTGGAAATAAAATATGTAAATAACCGATAGATAGATGTCCCAATCTCCTATGCCATAAACAAGCATCTCTTTTTGTAGTTCCATGAGCCAACATCACAGTACCATGAGTCACCTCTTCCACGTAGTACAATCCTTGGCGTTCTGTGCCACGCCCAATAATCGCTCTCGTCCTGATATCCTGTAGGATACAAAAGGTCGGGTGCATTAGCACCGTGCAATTTAATTCTTTTGTAACATGACTAATAGATAATAGCTTGTGTAATAAGGACAAAACATAAAGACAGTTTAAAAGTTTTAAAGTTGGTGATATTTCAATACCCCCCTCCTTTAACAGGAACAATCCCCCCATTAGCGGTGTTTATGTGATTAATTTTAGGTTTAGAGTTTGCTACTTTGTCGCATAACTCGAAAGTCATTGTGTCGGTGGCACCACAGTCAAAAATCCATGATTTACTCAAATTTTCACATGTTTCTGCTATATTAACTTCTCCTATATTATTAATTGGTTTGTTCTTAGAAAAACCAGAATTTCGTGGGACATTAAATGCTAATTTTTCAACCTTTTGTCCCGTATCAAATTTAATCGACTCTTTTAGATTTTTATCGAATTTAATATTTTCTTTAGGAGGGTATTTTAATAAGTTTCTAACTTTAGGGTCTAAAAAAATAGAATCTGAAATGTAAGGGTTTGAAATACAAGGGTTTGAGATTAATATCTCAAACCCGTTACCTATGTCATCTGAACCATACGGAGCGCCGCCTGCTTCTTCTCCGGCAGAACCTGCAAAACCACCAAATCCGTTGCTTCTCTCTCCACTATGCTTGTTGTCGTTGTTGTTGGTGACACCGAGTTGTCCACGACGGCTGCTGCACCCTTTTTATTTCCTTTTATATGGCCATCGGTACACCAATCTAGAAATCCAACGAGTTTGAAGCATTGTTCTTTGGTGTGTTTCGACATCCCCCAGTGACTACATTTTAATTGTGATTTATCTGCCTGGGATGATGACCCATTTGATTTCCACCCCTGGTCTGACCGGTGATGCCCTTTTGATACAAACCCGGTTTCGATCGCTGCCCCTGGTCCAGTGGTAGCTAACCCAGCCGCCACGCCTTGCTGTGATGAGACATCGTTTGAAGCCGGGCCCAAGATCATCTGGTGGGCGGCCTTTTTTTCTAACGGCGGCGTAGGCGCCCTCTGGTGAGGGCAGGGGATCCCATCTCAAAACTTCCCTCTTTATGTGATCATATTTCCAATCTAAAGCGTTAAGGAGTTGAAATAATTTTTGTTCAGACCTGATTATGTTGTGGGTTTTGATGTCAGCTGCACACGTCATGGGATTGGGATCGATTCGCTCGATTTCTCCCCAAATACCCTGCATCACAGTCCATAAGTCTTCGAGGGGTATGCCATTTTGTCTGATTTTGTTTGCCTTGACATGGAGATTAAAGGTTTGTAATTTCTCTTTGCCACTACTGTATGTGAAAATTAGAGCGTCCCATAGCGATTCTGCTATTGGGAACTCGGTTAGGTTACTTGCAAGGTTCGGCTCAATATTTTGAATAAGCCATGAGAAGACCACTAAATCATCTTGTTCCCACTGCTCGTATTTCTCATCGGTTTGATCTGGTGGGTTTGTGGATAAATGACTCAACAACGCTTTTGATTTTCCGCCTATAGCAACTCGAATCATCCGAGTCCACAATGCATAATTTAGGCTGTTGAGTTTAAGGCAAATCTTCAGGCTATCTGACAGGCTTTGTTTTGGGTTTTGGTTTTGGGAGTTGAGACCATGTTTGAGAAGGTTTGCGATCTAGATCGAAATGTCATTTGTATTATGTGGACTACCGTCTTCGGACATGGCAGTGCTAACACAAATTTGAAGAACTAGAGTTAAATGATGAGCAGATATAGCAGGCTGTTTAGAATCGTATGCACTACTCTGACACCATATTTCAAAGAGAGTACAGAGAATTCTTTTTGTGTTTTTATTACTCTTTTTGTTACCTTACAAAGGTACAAGACAAGTAATTAAATAGACAAAGGTGTTGACCTTTAACAAGGAAAAAAACAAATAAAAGGAATGTCATATCCCTTGATTTCAGCCTCTAACATTATAATTTGCTGTCATATCTTCTATTCAGGGAAATGATGATATCTTGATCCTTTGAAATCTTTATAATATATTTTATTTTCAAACAATTAGAAAATTGTAATCAGTCTCTTGTTTCCCACGACTACACCTGTTAGCCCATGATCATGCCACATAATCGGATCGCTCACCACTGCATGGGGCACGATCGCGCCACAAACTGTAATGCTCTACAGTTGGAAAGCTTGTGACTTTAACATCCATTCAAAGGTTCGTGTAATTAATTATATAGCAAGTTTATGGCTTTGAACTAGGAATAGTGAAAAACATTTTGTTTATCCATGAAATCCTTATATTTGCTTCATTATACTTATGTTTGGAAAGACTTGGTATTTATTATGATTTTATCATGATTAGTTGTTGTGCCTCTCTAGGATTTGTTGATATGTATTTTTAGTTAGTATAATTAGTTCATGAAAATTATAAGTTAGGGAAGTACATGATTACTGTTTGAATTAATTAACTTTAGGTTGATTGTATGTTTTTCATATTATCTTTTCAAATAGTTGTCGGCTGGGTCACCTTTGATGGTAACTAATTCAAAATTATCAAACATTTTCATAACCGGACCACTTAGGCTTAACTACATAGGTTAGATGTGTGTATCATTATAACTTTATGATAAAGCGTTTGATCTAATATCTTTAATGAGAATCTAGTCATTTATATGCTGTGATTTTGACATGCATTAATATTCATCGTCATTGTTTTATTAATTTATTACATTTGGGTTATTCAATGCATGTCAAAATCACAACATATAAAGGACTAGATTCTCGCTAAAGATATTTGATCAAATATCTATGGCCAACAACACTCCAAATTAAAGAAATGTTACCCATTACTTCAAATTTTTACCTTGTTTTTTTCTTGTCACTTATTAACTAACATAACACTAACGATGTAAGCGTTCTTGTTAACATGGCATTTTATAATAATAAAAATCATATTTGTGGGTCTCACACCACTACAGCATCCTCTTTCTCCACATATAACCCTAATAACCTCCAACCATCGCCACCATCCAACCAGCCACCTCCATCACAACCACCATAATGAGTCCCAACCATTAAAAAAATTGCACATGATCCAAACAACGCCACTAGTATTAACGCTCCTTCAAGACCTTAAGACCATAAAAACCTTTGACAACGAATTCGTCATCGAACTTCGAAACCCAAAAAATTCTCGTTATTTAATACCTCTTTTGTCGGCCATAAACCTGCTTCCCAACACAACACCTCACAACACCACGTTGCCACCAAAATCAAACCTTTTATTACCAAAATTTGAAAATGGAAATGGAACCTGAAGTTGAAGGGTTATAGACAAAAGCATATCTTAATTCATTGTATTCTCGATGGACGCTGATGATTCAGGAATGATATAAGTGTTTGAGGATGATTATGTTGTTGAATTAGGTGTGTATGTTGGTGCAATATAAGATTCTAGGGCAGGATATTAGGGATAATTTCAAAAGGAGGAATCTAGGGATTGTGTTAGACTGTGAATTAGTGATGGAGATTGGCTTGTAACTTGTAATAATCGCCGGTTATAGCATCCCAAGTTTCGTCAGTATTTAAAGGAATTGTGTTTAATTAAACTATAGAAGATAAAGGTAATTATCTAAATTAGGAGGGGAATAAGTGTAATTAGATAAAACGTTAAACATGAAACCCTACCCTCTTCCTATAAATGTAGCCACAATCTCATTTATAATCAACCTAGCCTCCAAACACATTCTTTAACAAATTCTTTTTTTGAGAAAATAACCCACAAAGACACGAAGATTCCCGAAGATCCAACCATCAGATCGTTCTCAAATTCTAACTGAGTGTTCATGGCATATAAATAAATATTCTCACCGATTAGATATTCGATAAGAGGTTGGGAAGTCCGGTTTATATCAGAAAACCCGTAACAACAAAAATTGGAATTTTCCGGTAACTGTTCAGCTTTTTCCGGTGACAGTAGTAGCATTTTCTGGTGACAGAGAGCTGATGAGTTTGTATATCGGGGATAGAAGATTCCGTGGCCGCTTGATCACTTAATTCCGAGTTCGTTTGATATTGTTTTGGTCTATTCGAGTGATTTCGAACATAAACCTCAAATGAATGTTTTTGTTAAAAAGGTTTACTTTTCGTGTACGGATTTGCTTGAAAATTGGTAGGATGATAGAATGGGCCATGATTAATTATAAAGTAATGAACATGCTACAAACGGGTTAGTTGGTTCGTTTCGGGTAAAATGAGTAGTGTTCGGTTCGTGAAAAGGACGGGTAAACGAAGTCGGTTTTGCATGAAAATTGGTAGGATGACAGAACGGGTCACGATTATTCATAAAGTTATGTACTTGCTAGTAAACGGGTTAGTTGGTTCGTTTCGGGTAAAATGAGTGTTGATTGGTTCGTGAAAAGGACGAGTAAAGGAAGTCGGTTTTGCATGGAACTTGGTAGGATAGTAAATCAGACCTTATTATGTGAGAAATATGTAAACTTGAGCATAAACAAGTTGTTTGGAATGAAGCAGGACAAATGGGTAACGTTTGAACCAAGTTAGTGCAGAGAAACAATATGGGATACCAAGTTAGTGCAGAGAAACAAACGGGTAACGTTAGAACCAAGTTTGAAGATACTTTATTGAAGAAAGTTTTAAATTAAGTCTCCCCAGTCACTTTCAGTTTATAGATAAATGGCTATCCTATAAATCTACAAGTAGATAACAGGACCAAACATGCATACATGTTCCACAAACTTAAATAACTGACAAGTTTTCAGCGAAAGTATTTAATAAAAACACACAACAGTCGCCCAATTACTTTCCATTTTCAGGTAAATGGCTATCCCATATATCTACAAGTAAATATCAGGACCAAACATATACAAGTATATGTCCTTTAAATTTTGAGTAACTAGCTTAATTTTAAGCGAAAGAGTGCAAAAATATTTTTGAAAATTTTGAATGTTTTTTGGTTTTTCTCTATACATACAAAAATCACAATATTTTTGTATTTTCAAGTTTTTAATATTTTTGGATTTTCTCTATACATACTGAAATCGCAATATTTTTATATTTTTTCATTTTCTCCCCCAAAACCCAAAACCATAAAATAATCAAACCAAACTAAACAAAACAAAATAAAATTGATTATCCGAGCTTAAGGATATTAGCAAGAGATTTCAATTCGTTTAAACCAAGCAAAAAGTAAAAGTGGGTTTTGTCAAAAGCTTTGGTAAACAGATCAGCTTTCTGAAAATCCGTGTGCACCTTTTCAAGATCAATTAATTTCTTTTCAAAACAATCACGGATAAAATGATATCGAATTCAATATGCTTTGTCTTAGAGTGGTGCACAAGGTTTTTGGTGATACTAATAGCAGCAGAGTTATCAATAAAAAGGGGTGTAGTAAGAAACTTCAAACCGTAATCCCGCAAGTGTTGTTGGATCCAAAGAACTTGTGAACAGTAACTCGAGGCTGCCACATACTCTGCTTCTGCGGTTGAAGTGGAGACCGTTGTCTGCTTCTTACACTTCCAGGAAACAAGCCGGCTTCCTAGAAATTGACAACCCGCTGTAGTAGATTTGAAATAGATCTTGCATCCTCCATAATCAGAATCGGAAAACACAGTGAGTTCAAAGCTATCATCCTTGGGATACCATAACCCGGTGTAAGGATTACCCCTAAGATAGTGAAGTATACGTTTAACCGCAGCCAGATGAGACACTCGGGGACTCGATTAATACCTGACACATAAACAGACAACAAACATGATATCAGGACGAGAAGCAGTTAAATACATTAAAGAACCAATCATTGCTCGGTAAAGGGTTGGATCAACGGTATCCTCTAATTCGTCCGGTGACAAATTGTGACCCACGGGAAGAGGCGCCGAAGGGATTTTTCCAGCAGTTATCTGTAATCGGCTCAAGACATTGTTCACATATTTTGTCTGATGAATAAAATTTCCAGCGTCAGACTGATGAACCTGCAACCCCAAGAAGAAATTCATCTCCCGATCGAGCTCATTTCAAATTTTTTCTTCATAGACTTCTCAAACTCCATACACAGCCAAAAATATTCGTATAGCCTCCAATCGAGCAACTAGAGCATATACTTCCATGTAGTCTATGCCTTCTTGATGATAAAACCCTTGCACAACCAAACGTGCTTTATTTATGACGATGACTCCACGATCATCCTTTTTGCATTTTAATACCCATTTTGTTGGAATAGGCTTCTTAACTCAAGCAGGCTTGTCAATGAGATCCCAAACACCTAGTCGATTAAACTGTTGCAACTCTTCTTGCATTGCCTCTACCCATGAAGAATCCTCAAGCGCCATACAAACTCTAGTTGCTCTAATCGAGAAACTAGAGCATATACTTCCATGTAGTCTATGCCTTCTTGATGATGAAACCCTTGCACAACCAAACGTGCTTTATTTCTGACGATGACTCCACGATCATCCTTTTTGCATTTTAATACCCATTTGGTTGGAATAGGCTTCTTAACTCAAGCAGGCTTGTCAATGAGATCCCAAACACCCATTCGATTAAACTGTTGCAACTCTTCTTGCATTGCCTCTACCCATGAAGAATCCTCAAGCGCCATACAAACACTAGTTGGTTCCATTTGAGACAGAAAGCAACTGTATTTTGCGAGATTCATGATTCCCGATGAGTGCATATCGACATACGCACACAATACATTAACATCACTTGAATTAGCAATCTGATGACGTGTTTGCACACCAACATCAAGATCACCAATGATGTTGTCTTGAGGATAATACGTGTGAATCCGAAGGGTCGGATTCTCAGGCACAATAATATTATCAGTTAAATTAGTCAAATTCTCTTCAGCCTCATGAGACGCCTCACCAATCTCATGACTTTCAGGAAATGGAGCTGAAGAAGAATCAACAAAATGACCATCATCTGATGAAATAAAGATAACATCAGACGTATCAGGAAGATCATCTTGTGGAACATCATCATAATTAGAAACTGAAGACCTTGGTGTCAAAAATTGATCTTCTAAGTAAGCACGCACCAAGTCTTCATCAGGTTGATCAAGTATTGGAGTAAACGAATTAAATAAACTTTCATAGTCAAACATCCAATCAGGCCCATCGCCAGCATGAGGTGTTGTGTATCTTTGACAATCAACATTGTACCACTCTTTAACACAACCCGAAGTAAAATTGAAGACTCGTTTCTTCGGTGATGCATAACCTAGGAAATAACCTTCAATTGCTTTTTCTTTGAATTTTCCCGCTTCTCTTTTCAACATGGTGCAAGGACACCCGAATGGTTCTAAAAACTTTAAATTTGGTTTACGATTGTTCAGAAGCTCATAACTTGTCTTTTGTAATTTCTTCATAGTCAGACATGGTTAAGCGTGTATCAGGAAATATTCACCACCTCATTCCAGAATTGGACATGAAGCTTAGAATCTGCCAGCATTGTTCGTGCAGCTTCAATCAGTGTTTGGTTCTTTCTTTCAGCAACACCATTCTGTTGAGGTACATATGGAGCACTATATTCTCGATGAATTCCTTTCTGAATGCAAAAGAAATCCAATACAGTGTTTTTGAAGTTCGTACCATTATCACTCCAAATACGTCTCACTTTGTGTTTATACAGTGATTTGATCTTTCTAATTAGATTTGCACAAGAATTGGTGTCTGATCTTTTGAACTCATAAATAACACCCACAAATATCTTGAATAGTCATCAATGACGACTAGACAATACCAAAATCCAGCAATACTCGCTTGATTCATAGGACCAAACAAATCCATATGAAGTCGTTCAAGAGGAGTATTAATGGAATTGATTAACTTAGACGGGTGTGACTTCTTTTTCTATTAGCCCTTTTTTCATGAAACACAGTGATCGGTCAACTTGAAGTGTTTCAAAGAAACCCCATCAACCAAATCATTTGCCATCTGTAACATCCCGTTTTCTTGTTTCGGTTAATAAAATAAAATACGAGTTAATATGAGTCGGGCTTGTGTTGTGTTAAGTAATATGGGTAATGGACTTGGGTTAACAAGGAAGGGAGAAAGACCATGGGCTTAAGCCCATGACCCATGATATATAAACCTTAATTAACCCATAATCCATTCATTTCCACTCATTCCATACACCATCAAAAACACACACTTAAGCTCTCTCTCATATATCTCTCTTTCCCTAACCGAAACCACGAAGGAAAACCGATCCTGACCCGAGGTAATGTTAGTATGATATTACATTGATCCTAAACTGCTAGATCTAGTCGCGAAACGACGAGTCGACACCCTAAACCGTTAAAGTCACGATATCCGGATAGAATCGGGTATAAACCGATTAAAAGATGAGCTTAGGGATCACCCTAGCTCAGATCTGAATCAAACGGGACGAAAAACGGTGAAAACGGTGGGGAACAAGCAAGATCTCGCTTTTCCGGCAATATCCCGTTTTTCCGGTAATAGCGGCGCCGGAACAGTGGGAATGACAGGGAATGTTCCCTGACATTCTGACCTAAACCTAATTATTTAGCGGGAGAATAACGAATTAACAATAATTCGTTATGCCCATTCGTTAAGAAGAAATAACGAATTAGCAGCAGTTCGTTTAACAGTTCCTAAAGTAATTCGTTACAGAGAGATAACGAATGAAACCTCATTCGTTAAAGATTCATTCGTTATAGAGGGCCATTAGTTATAAAGACCAGTTCATTATGAAGGCCAGTTCATTATAAAGACCGGTTCATTATAAGGACCAATTTGTTATGAGGGTCAATCCGTTATAAGTTAAGAAGTAACGAATGAACCCCATTCGTTAAATAAATGGATAACGAATTAAAGTTTAAAAGAATTATTGAAAGGTCCCCGGACTTATATTAAAATGGATTAATTACAAAGAAGCCCTCGAACTTTATGAAGTAGCAAATGAAATAATAAATTAGAATTCTAATGAAAAATGTGTTAAGACAGTTAATGGAAATAAAATTTTTCCAAGCTGACCTGTAGCTCAACCCCAGCCAGGGGCTCTGCCCCTTGGACCCTTCTAGAGGATGCCTCCCCTTGAATCCCGCTGCCAGGGGCGCTGCCCTTGGACCCCCGTTCGTTGAGGGTTATAATTAAACTAGTAACATGATATGGGTAGTGATAGTTAATTGATATGTGTAGTTTTTATAAAGTTAGTCGTGCATAGCTAAAGAAGGGAATAACCATTAACGGTGAACGTAACAGGACTCATGTGAGTTTCTAGCCCCATTCCCTTGTTATGTTTTCAGGTCTGTGTTCATACTTAATGTTAATGCTAATACACTTACCTTAAATGGTAAGTGTATGTCTTGATGATGAATGTGATAGTTATGTTTATATTATGAATGAATGCTTGATAGTACGTGAAAGATCTTTGGATATTGCACATATTGTTAAGGAAAGTATGTATGTTATATTATGAATGAATGATTGATAGTACGTGAACGATCTTTGAATATTGCTCGTATTGTTAAGGAAAGTATGTAAAGAAAGGTATGGTATGGTTGCATGGAATATAGGGACTAGACCCTAATAATATATTTGTGAGGATAGGGACCAGACCCTAATAATATCTATGAGGGTAGGGACCAGACCCTTATAATATCTGTGAGGGTATTGGGCAGAAGGCTCTTTAAATAGTATTGGATAGTTATGTATGTACAATGATGGTAAAGAAAGTATGAAGAATGAATGTATTAACGTATGTAAGAAAGTAATGTGAACAGGTTAAGTATGAATGGTGTACACACCTTCGGGCATGTGTGCAAGTATGTGAACTAATTGTTTGTTGCTAGAACTCACTCAGCGTAGCTGACTTTTAGTATGCACGCAGGTGAGTAGAATGAGATAGCTAGCTTGAGGGGGACACATGGTAGAAGAATAAAAGGCTGGCATCTGAAGACTCAAGTTGTTTTTATGATTGATGTAAAATTGATAGACAAGAATGTTTGATTATGTTTATGAAATGTTATGAATGTTTAATGAAAGTTTTATATTCCGCGTAAAGTTTTAATTAACTCTGATATTGAGAACTGTGTTTATGAGTATATCCAACGTCCAGTGTAGGGCACCGGTAACGGGGCCTTAGACCATCAGATAATTCATCTTTTTGACATGAATGAGACCCATACGCCTATTCCACAGACTCGAGTCATTCTTAGTTTCTTTTGAGACAAAACACGTTTCAACATAAGTAGATACCTTAGTACTCAAATTCATTAGATAAATATCATTTGATCGAGGAGATCGCATAACAACCATGTTTTCTGGAATGACATATCCTGGTTTAAGTATTATGCACTCCTTGTCAGTAAATACAGTGGTATATTTTTTATCACAAATTTGAGACACACTCAACAAGTTGTGATCCACTTTATCACAGTAATTAACTTTCTCAAATGTAATGCGACCATTTGAAACATCTTCTTCTTTTGTAATCATTCCCCCAGAATTCCCCGCAAAAGCTACATACCCTCCTTGAATATTCTTGACATTTGTTAATAGGTTTATATTACCAGTAATATGACGAGAGCATCCACTATCCATAATCCAGTATTCACCTAATATAGTCTTGGATGAGCTCCGCACACAGAGGTAAAATGATTAGTTTAAAAAAAGCAGCCCAGGCCTCAGTCTTGGGAACCTCTTTAATTTCACTTGAAGAGTTAATTTTGATTGAATCCAAATGTGGTTTAGCTGCAATAAGTCACAGGCCTTTTTGACTTCCGTCTCAAATACGCATCTTGAACTACATTTGTATTCACATTCTTAAAATTTGTTCCGTAGGAACAAATTTTTGTTTTAAATTACTCAAGCTCTCATAAACATGAATCACTTTGCGTGGATTCACATTTGAAAATATGATGTGAGTCTCATCATCACAAGACATGGGTCTTTTTAGAATTTCTTTAACCAAAGGAACGGGTTTGACTTGTTCCTTGATGAAAGGATGATTATTCTGTGATTTCTTCATTCCACAGTGTCTTACAACATGACCACATTCACCACATAAAAAGCAAGTTCTAATGTCAGCAAACGTACGTTGTGGTTTAACAGAAACTGTTTCAACCGAAGGTTGATGTGACATACCAGAAACATGCATTTTGTTCAAGTCATCAAACGTAACAGATTTCTTTTTCATGAAAAAGTCAAGATTTGAACAATCAGAAAAACTTTGTAACATGTCAGTTCCAGTTGAATTAATAGACTGAACTTTCTTAACAGAATTTAACAATTGTTTTGCATAAATGAATGGATCTGTTGTGTTTGCTACTTTTTATTTAGCAAATGCATGCTCAAGGTCTTGTACTTTTGAAGTTTCATTGTTAAAGACACTCTCAATCAACTCAGGTTTGATTAAATTAAGTGGAATATCTTTCTTAGCGAATACCTTGATAAGACCTTAAACACAAGACCAGTGTTTTCATTAAAAGAAATTGGATTAATGAAACGCATCAAATCCTCATCAGAAATCTTTGGTTTAACAGATTTCTTTGTCTTAGCGTTTGAAGGTTTTGGCAAATTCACTTTAGATGTACTTGAACCATACACAGCTTCCTTAAATTCATGAGGTTCACATAAGATGTGATTTGAACGTGGAATGTTCTGATTTTTGTGTACAATTTCAGGTCCAACCACAACCTCAATGATTACATTCTTAACAAAAACTTTGTTACTTTGAATAGGATGCTCGTTAGTTGAATTTTGAACAGTGACATATTCCTTTTTAGGTTTCTCCTCATGAATCACAGGTTCAGTAATGATTTCTTCTTTTCCCCCAAACGGATTTTGGGAATAATCATCATGAAACGGTGGAGGAACTTCAACAAAGCCTTAACATTTTGTAGAACATTTTTGTTTACCGGATACTTCAACTATTTCATTCAACATAAAGGATGAGTTTCTAAATTTTCCAATTTTCTTTTCAACTCTAGAACTTCATTTTCAAGTTCGGTTATTTTATATCTATGTTTGAGAATTTCTTGAAATTGTTTATCATTAATGGTCATTTTCACCAAAAGTTCTGCTTTCAAATCATGATTACTTATAGACAATCCATCAATCTTTTCTCTAGCTTTAATTTATGACTCTAATGATTGTCTATATGTATCCTTGATTGAAGTAAATTCTTTCATTAGTGAATCAATATGAGCATTAATTAAATAAATTTTAGACTTAACTGTTTCACAATTAGAACAAAACACATTGTCTGATAATTTAGAATCGGAAGAAGAACTGACCTCGTCAAACTTAGCCATGCAAGCAAAAGTAGTCGGATACATTTGGCTAGAAAAATCAGAATCAGATTCCGTGTCAACTTCACTTTCAGAAATCAACCCTATTCCACTTTTATCTTGAAAATCTTCAATGTGCTCAAAAATTGCTAGATTAGCTTGACCACTATTCCCTAGCATTCGTTATTTCCAATCTATACCGTCAGCTGTGAGTAAAGCTTGTGATACTGCAGCCTTTGAAGAATCTCCCCAGAAGGTTTATCTTTCATCTCAGTGGAGGACTTTCCCGAACTTCTGTCTTGAGAACAAGGACCATAGTATTCCTTCTTTGTCTTATCACATTCCTTAGCAAAATGACCAAACTCTTGGAAGTTGTACATTTGACTTTCAATTTGTCAAAATCAACCCGTTTGTTCAATAATGGTAAGTCTTTTCCAGTTCGTTTCATGAAAATTTTCACCCTTCGTACTATCATAGCAATATTACATTTGAGATCTAATAGCTCCAAATCATCAGGATAAATCTGATCATAATCTTAATCAGTCAACTCACTTGTAGCAATCTTTCTACCCACCAAGTTTTCATAAGACGTCATAAATGCACAAAGAAAAGCAAAATTTTGTTTAGCTTCCTTCATGTTTACAGTTGGTGGAGCAGTGAAAACATTTGAAGCTGATCCACTAGGTATGTCATTGATCCTGAAGCCATGAAACATACATTTGGATCACTATAAGAAGATGATCCCTCTTGTATAGTTTGAGTAAGAAATGCATTAACTGGAGCGGCAGTACTACTCAAAGGCAAACAACCTCCATATAATGTCGGGTCTTGAGTTTCTTTCGATGACTTTTGATATTTTAAATCATACTCTCTATCTTCAGTCTTTTGCAAAAACTCCATTGCATTAAGATCATCATTTTTAAAGAAACTATTTTCCTTAAGTACCATGAGAAATGTTGAATAGGAGCTTGGAAGAGCATTCTTCACAGTGTCAATCTTATCAGCCTTACTTGGTTCCATTTTTAAATTATTCATCTCAGGAATAAGATGATTGAATCTTTTGAGCATTACTTACACAGTCTCTCTTTTCAATAAGTTAAAGTTTCAAAATTGAAACTTTAACATCACCTTTTTTACTTTCTTCAGTATTACACATACTTCTCATCTTGATATGTTGAAAAAACGAGACACAAATTTAAATACTTCCCACTTGATGGAAAATAATATCAGGTAATACCATAGTTAAAGTGGAATATGCCTTAGTTTCAATCTCTAGAGCTTTCTTTTCTTTTTAGTGTATTGGGAGAAAGCTTTTGGTGTAAATCCCATAGTTTCACTACTAATCATAGGAACAGTGTATACATCATCAAGACATCGCGGACAATCAAGGTGTACAAACCCTAGGTGTGCTCTAAACATGGTTCCCATTTAGAAAAATCACTAAATTTCATTAAACGTGGACATTTCGAATGAGATCCAATTTCAGCGTCTAGATGTAACGTTTGCTGCATCAACACGTTTTGAGAAGCCAGTGCATAATAACCCGCCATCTTAAAGGTTTACACTTAACAAAATTCAAACTTAAAGGGTTAAAATGAAAGTTCTGTAACAAATGGGAAGACAAATGAACAGTGACGAATGAGTAACACAAATAGCTTAACGAATAAGTGACGAATGGGTTGACGGATGATTTAACGAATTGCTGACGAATGGGGTAACGAATTAGGTAACAGATGACTATGTAACGAATGAGTTACCATGACGAATGAGTAATGATTGGATGACGAATGAGTAAAGATTAATGAACTTCCCATAACGAATAGTTGATAACGAATCAGCTACAGTAACGAATGAGTTTTTATTATGTTATAACAAACTTAACACGTGGCACGAATTAGTATTCTATAATAACGAATGAGCATTAAACGTATAACGAATGATTAAATTCATTATAGCGAATGATCATGTGTATCTTCAAATCTTCAAACTAATTTCCAGATCTGGAAATTTTCCAGATCTAAACTTCAATCCAAACGTATGGATAAATTACTCAAAACTTAACCAATTCACACAAGTTATAGCTTAATCTATTCGTCGTGATCACGCGGACAATCCTAAAACATTCCGAACATCTATAATCACACCAAACTCTGTCTAAAATCCAATAAATCACCAAACAAACACCTCTGTTTCGTTTAACACCCAAAATCAACACAATTCCATTCCAAACTCATACAATTATCCAATTCAATCACTACGAAAATTGAAAATTGAACATCAAATTCAACATCAAATTAACATCTCAACATACTAACTCAATGAAAATTGAAAAATAGAGAGTCAGATCTCTAATTAAGCAATTAAACTATGTATTAACCTTCAATTCATATTGAATACCTTAACAGAAACATAATCTAACCCTAGAGAAGCTTTGATACCATTTATTGAACACACAGTAGAGCTTCAATTGATCGATTTCGTCATATCAATTGAACAATGTATCTAGTTATATGATATATGTTTATGTATATAGTACTTGATAATATTAATCAAAGTGTTGGGAGGACAATTGGGAAGAGTAACGACACAAGAGTAATAACTTTATAAAACACTTAAATTATGAATTGGCTAAACAACCTATATATAGAAGACGAATGCCATTCGTTACACAATCCTTAACGAATGGGCTTCATTTGTCTTCATTACATAAGTAACCCAAATGGTATAGCGAATGACTCATTCGCTATACCCCATTCTTCAACATTCCATGACAAATGGATTCAATAAATAACAACTTAGGTCCATTCGTTAAACATCCTTAACGAATGGACACAAAACAATAATGATTAAGGTTAATTCGTTAAACATCCTTAACAAATGAACCATAATAAACACGAATGGCCTCATTCGTTAAACATCATTAACGAATGAGCCATAATGTGAACGTATGGGAATTAATTACTAAAATGCTCTTTACAGTAATATTATAACAAATTACAAAGATAATTACAAAGACTCAAGACGACAAAACTATGCACTAACAGTTTTAATTCACTACGATATTTAGAATTGTGTTTATGAGTAAATCCAATGCTAAAGTAAGGCACCGGGACCGGGGCCTTACACCGGTGATGGAGATGAAACACTGGTGAAAATGTAGCCGACGGGCTACAAAAACCAAATGCATTTTACTAAGACTTACGGGGGTTGGTTTAGCCACCATTTGGTTTGAAAATGATAACTTTTAAAAACAAGTTGATTTTGGATTTAAGGGTATAATGGTTTTGATTTGGATAGAATTACAAGATGGTCTTATAATAAGAAAAGAGAGATTAGATGTGTATGTATGCTATATGAATGGTGGTTGTAGGTGGGAGGAGGTTGTTGCAGGTAGCTAGTGGTGGTGGAGGCGGGAGTAGTTACTAGTGGTAATAGAGGTAGGTTACTGGAGGTTGTTAGGGTTTATGTTGAAGATAGGATGATATGGTGGTGTACGACCCATAAATCTGTTTCTTATTATTAAAAAAATGTCACATCAACAATAACACTAAGGAGGAGTGACACAAAAACATTGTGAAGTTGCGAGTATTTAAATCCAATATCCTGTTACATTTTATGTGACATTTGTCAAAATCTTATCCATCATTGTTTTGTTTACCCAATTCGGGATTGTGTTCGGATCGTTATCAATAAAACTTGCATTTATTAGTATTTATTGGGATTTAATTCATTATATATTATTATGTCATCTAAACATGTCAAACAATCCTTAAATTCGCCAATTCTTGCTTAAAATCGTATTTTAGAAAGTTCAATGACTAAAAATGACAAAAAACCAAATATTAGGAGAATCCACCTGCCGCGTAGTGTCACACCCTAACCAAAGGTGGCAGAATATGCTGTGGTCAACGGATTGCTCAAGAAAACTATGACATTATTAAGTGACAATATTTAATCAACTCATTAATTTCATAAATCAATAAACAACACATCTTGTTCGTACAAAACAAATAGAAAAAAATAAACAAATATATATTGTTTATTCGACTAATTACTTAGTCTCAAAATAAGATAAGTTCCTCAATTCTTTGTTCAAGCAATTATCAAACCTGTAACATTGCATAAAATAAACTTTTTCAACACGAATGTTGGTGAGCAATTTTCATAGATTTTGAGTATAATAAATATAGAATGAAATCCACAAACTCGTATATGCAACAATAAATAATAGCACACAACTTGGATAAACAACTTGAAAATATATTGATGTGGCTCTTTTCGAACAGGTAACAACCAATCGTACTCGAAAAAATGAGGCACCTTTCTATATGGTAACAACCAAATATACTCGGAAAATGAGGCCCTATTCTATTAGAACTTAAGCAAGAATAGTTAGGGGAGCTTATGATCATACTTAAAGAGGCAAACCAACCGAAAGCGATAAACACGTTAGCAAGTAATCATATAGAGCATATAACACCAAATCGAGCTTTATTTAAGTGAACATATACTATAGAGTTTTGTGGTTTGAGACACAATGTATAAATCACTTTTATTTGAATACGTATACAATGCCACCCCCAAAACGTAAAGATGAAAACGGGGATGATAAAGTACTCACATGAAATAAATAACTTGAAGGTTTGTTTGTGATAAACTGGGATAATAAGTTCAACAAGTGAGGTTTAGGTTAAAAGGGTTTCGGTTTAGAAGATGGTCTTGAAAGACTTTAAAGTAAAATACAATGAGAAGTTAAATAATTAATCAAAGTTTGAGGTTTAAAACACAAATATTTAAGAACTTGAAGTAACGGTATTTGAAAAGTATGTTTGCTCGAAATCAAGTCTCAGTATTCTATTCATGAGTTTTACTTAATCTATGTTAAGTAACTATGTGGGTATAAATGCAATATTGTAGGTTCCCTGGACGGATCACACGAGATATCCCGATATACACAGGTGCGGAATCCCTGTGTAGATCGTTACGGACGTAGAATATAATCACACAAACACACGTACACACGATACGAACAACACTCACGTTATATTGATAACCCGAACCATGTTACTTACAGACTCACGTCAATAGACTCACGTAAACTGAACTCGATCAACCAAAACACTAACTGACCAACTGATTTACCTAAAACCGTAAACAGTTAACAATATAAATACACGACAACTTCGCCTCAGGCGAAGTTGTCTATAACTTCGCTCGTTGAACAAGTTCGCCTAGGCGAACTTGTCAACAACTTCGCTTGGTTAACAAGTTCGCCTAAGCGAACTTGTCAACAACTTCGCTTCTAAACAAACAATTACATAAACAATATTACAGACTCGATTACAGACTTTAGACATATGAACTACTGACATCTATGCACCAACAGACTCCTCCTTGGCAGTAGCTTCATATCTTGATCTTTCAGCTCTTGTCTCGTAATCCTGTATCTTCATGCGTGCACTCCTTCTCTAACACACACCGCGACTACTCGCTGATATTTCCTTGCTTCATCCTTCCAAGCAGGAATGTAGAATATCTTCTTTTCGTTCAACACTTGCAAATCAGCTTTCGATAAGTTAACAAGATGCATCGGGTCGTACACCCTCAGCACTTCTTGTTCATCTTCGTCTTCCATCACGGCTTCAGCAGTCTGGCAATCAACGTACCACCATTTCAGATTCTTCAACACATCTTGAGGCATATTCTTCATTGGAACCTCCTTGATGCATCGGATCGGCTTGTACTTCATCACCATCCATGGCTTGCCATCTGCTCTCAATCCCCTCTCTGTATCCTCCACGAGCTTTCCCTTCTGTGGCTTTAATAGTTCAAACTTCTTTTCTTTTACGCCTTCTTTCCACACAATCTTCTCAATCATTCTCGCCATATTGTTGTCACTTCTGTTTATTAGGCCCAACCTGCCCAAATCTTTCACCTCGCATTCCGACAACGTATTGAGAGACCTCAACATTCTCTTGAAGTATTGAATGCCATCATAACGCTTCACCACAAACAACTTGATCTGTTTATCATAAATCCAACAGATGATTCCCTTCTTCGACTCAGCATAGCCTTTGATGTTATAACTTTTCTTGAACATGGCAGGAACAGCAGGCTTCTTGGTCTTGATAAACCAATGAGCACAGCCTTCCTTCCACCTAGGCTGCTCCTCCCACTCAGTCTCATCCATCTCAACACTCACATCGGCTTTCTCAACCTCAGGGATCTCGTGTTCAACGTTTTCTTCTACTATCTCCCCCTCTTCTATTCCATCTTCAATCTCAATCTGCTCACCGATCTTCTCAATCATATCACTCGGTAGCACATCTTCATCAAACAGAACATCGTCACTGAACATGTCATCGTCCAGCTCTTTCAGTGCATCTATCACATCATCTTCAACTAACACCACATCATCTCCAGAACCACCAGCCACGTCAGTAGACTCCCCCTCAGCTGTGGAAGTACCAAGAGCTTCAGAAGTTCTTGGCAGCTCACCACCTGCATCTTTCGATGCATTGGGATCATCGTCACGGTCATTCCTCTTCTTTGTTCTGATCTCGTCGCCCTTACAGCTCATCTCCCCCTGAGATGCCAAGAACTCCTTCAAGGCATCTATGATTTTCCCATGCTCAACCAGGAGGGATGCCTGTAGTTGATTTGCTTCCACTAGGCTTTGAATAGTCTTCGACTGTTCTGCCACGATCCGCTCTAGTGAAGCTATCCTTTCTGTGTCTGACATTGGTGAAGGCGAGACTCCAGAAGCAGGCGTAACCGCAGGTGGTATCATACCTGATAACCCTGCAGCTGTGACGACCGTTGACTCCACAAAACGAGCATCTACCACCGATTGAGTAAGCGTTGGCGGTGGTAGAGACACGATCTCCGGAGTCGACGTCTGGATGGTAGTGGTGGATGGAATGCCAGCCGTTGATGTAGCCACCACGGTAACATCCGCAGCGCTTGTACTCGTCACCTGTATAGAAGAAGGAACAATGGACATACCAGACAGTGCGGCCGGAGCAAATCGTACAGTCCTTGAAGTCTCTCCAGCTCCCATGCCAGCACCTGTCCTCTCCCGTCTTGATCTTCTTATCAGCTTATGAATGTCATCTTCCTCTTCCGACTCATCATCATCCTCTGTTCTCTTCCTCTTCCCAATCGTTCTTTCCCAAGACACCATCAACCGTCTCCCCTCATCCATAATCTCATCCAAGTATGAGTCAGCCATCGAAGTTGCTGCTCTAGTAACACTTACACCCGAACTCTGTGCAGCTGAGACTTGCACCTCTTCCACTTGATCCATGTCAAAGTAGCCTTGACCTCCAAAAACAGCGTCAAGGTCTATATCCTCAGCAGTTGATGCAACAGGCACAGCAGGAGCAGAAACAGCTTGAGTTGCTCTTACCTGTTGCGGTTGAGGATCTCTGAACTCGTCCCCGCCAGCAGGAACATACTCTGGGTTGATTAAAAACCCAAATAGAGGAGTATGCCTGGGACGACGTTCAGGATTGCTCCTCGCACTTGACGTGCGGCACTGAGCAAAGATACGTTTGCTCACTGATTCGACGTATCTGATCGGGCGTCTCTGAGGTAGAGCCGGAGCCACATGGTTCAATATCATCTGTAAAAAGCGTGGGTACATGATGAACCGCTCCCGAGACATCGCCCGTCTTTGTCTATCAAGCTCGTAAAAGACCATTTGACTGAAACTATAACGCTTGTTATAGGTCAGTGCAGTCATGGCAGACTGCATGGTCGCACCCATACCGTCTGTGCCCGCCTTCCTCCCCGACATGCACACGATCATAACGTGCATGTGGAAGCGCCACTGGTCTAGAAGGAAACCCTTCCTCCTTTGGGTATCTCCTAATGGACCAGAGTAGCCCATTCGAAGAAACGCTCCATCACGAAAAGGAGCTACGAACTCAGTTGGATCGTCTCGAGTCTCGTCTCCGTACCGTAGCGCCACACGGATCTGTTCAGAGTTGAACTGAACCTGTTGATTATTCACCATAGCTCTCATCACCATGGGCTCAACACGGCAATCATATTCTACCGTCTCCCAGAAGTCTTCGATGTTCGGTAGAGATATCGGCAACGTGTTGGTAATCGCGTGAAAAATCCTCGAGCGCAGGAGGAACGTGATAATCTCTCGGTAGTCGTCCACACCGCTCGCCTCCGGGTCAAGAGTGATGTACATATTGTGACCCGGGAAAAACTGTCTCTGATTGTCACCATCATCGCCTCCTGCACCACCAGCACCCGCTATCGCAGCCATATCTGCAACAAACTAACCAAGTTAGAACGACACAAAGACATATCACAAGTTCGCTTTGTTACCATGAGCGAAGTTGTGATAAACTCTGTATAGGCGAAGTTAAAGTTGAGGCGAAGTTGGGAACAACTTCGCTTCAGTTTTAAGTTCGTCTAATTAAAACTAAGTAAAATTGATCTTAGGCGAAGATAAAGTTAACTTCGCCTCATCACAACATCGCCTCAGGCGAATTTAAGTTCTGGGCGAAGTTACGGATAACTTCGCCTCAGGCGAACTTAAGCTTCGGGCGAAGTTACGGATAACTTCGCCTCAGGCGAACTTAAGCTCCAGGCGAAGTTACAGATAACTTCGCCTAAACCCTAAATTCGCCTGAATCTGAATCGGCGACAGTGAGATTCATGGAACAACGTGCAGTTGATGATTCGGCTAGTTTTAGACGATTAAGCACTCGTAAACATAAGTTTTACGGACATGTTGACGATCTGTATAGTGTTCAACACGTAAAAACATAGGTTATGAAAATCGTTTTCAAAACCGATGGTTCGAGGTTAATAATCGGGTCGAAACGACCCTTTATTAGCATGAACGACCTTATAATATATGATAAAACAACATCCGAACCTTTGATCGGTGGAAAAATCGGAATAAAAACACGTAATCGAGGTTAAATGTCAAGTTCGCCGGAGAACGTGTAACTGTGGATATAATTTTGCTGAAAATAATGAAAAATTTGACTGTTGAAAGTCCTTTTATATGGGCGGAGTTATACAGGCGAAGTTACGGATAACTTCGCCTGTTCAACAACATCGCCTATATATTTACAAAATCAAACCTTATAATTTTAACAATTTTCCAATTAAGTTATAAAACTTTCCAAGAAGAAATAAATAACATGATCAATTCTAAGTAACCAGATAAAAAATCATAAAACTCTCTAAGTACAAAAACTTAAAAAATTTAAAGTATAAGGGATCAAATTTCAGTCTTGTTAGGGACTGCTACGTTTTAGAAAAGATCCGAACAGGAATCATACTAACTACGTGACTGTCACATAGATCCGTGTTTAGCTGTATTATGACATATAGAGACAGGTTATAAGTAGGTAATATACTTAAGATGGTTTTCATCGTTTCTGTGATACGAGTTAGGTTCAATTAATCCTTAAAATTTAAGTGGGCAACAACTCAGAAATATTGATGCCTCCTATCTATCCTCAAAGCGTATTTGGCTTTCCCCAAGTCACCCCGAATTGACTTCGACCCATAGTGTCTGATTAAATTGTAAATACTCTTCTTCTTGTTCCCGTTCTTCTTCTTACTCAACGATTGTGAAGTCTTTATTTTTTCATCACTAATATGTTTCAATAACTTCAAAAAGTTGTTTTTTTTTTTTTGAACAAACATAGACTTCAAAGTAGAAATTAACTGCAAGTCCCATATCTGGATCACTGCAGTATCTTGAAACGCTATCTTCACGGGAATCAGAACAACCATGGGCTCGTGTATGACTGGGTAATCGCTTTTCTGCCTATCATTCGGAAAGATATATATGAAGACACGCAAAACTCTTAAGGAGTTTCCATGTAAAATTAGTTTGTATCACATCTACTTTTACGCACCATGAAAAGTTACCATGATATACAATGACTGTCCTAAAGCCTTTTAAGCCTAATAACTTTACTAGTTAAGCACACAGAATTAGTATATCTATCATTTTCCAAGGTTGGATCAATTTTCCGTTTAACATAGCTAACGAACTTCTTACGAAGTAACAGACTTGAAAAATAATTTCATTTCCCCATACTTCTTTCAAAATTTAAACAAAAAATCGCCCCGATCAAAACCAAGTCTTCAGGTAAACGGCTATCCCGAAGATCCAAATGATCAACTGGACCGACCACATACTAGTATGTGTCCTTCTAACTAAATATGATCGACTAATTTTAAGCGAAAGAACGAAAAACTCATCATAAACCGCTCCGGTCACTATCAGTAATCTGGTTAATGGCTATCCTCAAAATCTACAAGTAGAGAATGAGGACCAAAACATATCCGAAGACAAGTCCTTCAAACTAATGTAACCGACATAATTTTAAGCGATTAGTGACGTCCTTTTTTTTTTTTTTTAAATAACACAAGAAAAGCATGGTTACTCGGGATTGATCATCCCATTCAGTTCAATAAGGTTTTGAAATCTGGATTTGTCAAACGCTTTAGTGTATAAATCAGCGAAATTATCAAGCGTATCCACCTTTTCAAGAATTATTAGTTTCTTCTCAGCACAATCCCGTATGAAATGATGACGTATGTCAATGTGTTTAGTTTTACTATGTTTCACGGGATTGTTAGTTACTGAGATAGCAGCTGTGTTATCAATGCAAATAGGAGTAAGTAAGAAATTCAGACCATAGTCGCGCAGCTGTTGTTGTATCCAAAGAACCTGAGAGCAGCAGTTGGATGCAGCCATGTATTCTGCCTCACAGGTTGAGATTGCGACTGAAGTCTGCTTCTTGCATTGCCATGACACCAATCTGCCACCAAGAAACTGACATCCTCCAGTTGTTGACTTCCGACTCTGATTGCACCCTCCATAATCAGAGTCTGTGTAAGTGACCAGCTCCAAGTCTCCTCCTCTCGGGTACCACAACCCCAGCTTCGGCTTGCCCTTGAGATACCGCAGTATCCTCTTTGCACCTTTCAAATGAGATTCTTTTGGATTTGCCTGAAAATGTGCACAAAGACAAACAGCAAACATTATATCAGGCCTAGATGCAGTTAAGTACATTAAAGAACCTATTATCGCCCGATATTGAGTTGGGTCCACATCTGCATCACCGTCTACTTCAGCACCCAATTTGTGATTGACGCAGATTGGAGTATCATATGGAGAACTGTCCTCCATCTTGAAGCGCTTGAGCACACCATGAACATACTTCGTTTGATGAATGAACATCCCGTCCTTCCTCTGATCAACCTGCAATCCTAGAAAGAAAGTTAGTTCACCCATAGCACTCATTTCAAACCTTTTCTTCATGACAGCTTCAAACTCCTGACACATGGAGACTTTTGATGCAGCAAATATAATGTCGTCCACGTAGACTTGTACCAGCAGGATGTCGCTTCCATCTCTTTTGAAGAACAACATGCTATCAATTTTTCCTCTTTCAAAACCATTTTCGAGCAAGTAATCCGATAAAGTTGCATACCAGGCACGAGGTGCCTGATGTAATCCATACAATGCCTTGCTCAACCTGTACACATGATCTGGATAGTCTGGGTCAGGAAAACCTTGAGGTTGCTCAACATACACAACCTCATCAACTTTCCCATTCAAAAACGCACTCTTCACATCTAGCTGAAACACCTTCATCTTTTCATGAGCAGCAAACGCCAAAAACAATCTTATGGCTTCCAACCTGGCGACAGGAGCAAATAATTCGTTATAATCAATCCCCTCTTGTTGATTAAAACCTTTGACTACTAGCCTCGCCTTGTTTCTTATAATGATCCCCTTATCATCTCTCTTGCACTTGAACACCCATTTTGTGCCTATCGCATGCACATTCTTTGGTTTTTCAACCAAAGTCCAAACTTCCATCTTCTCGAATTGAGCCAACTCTTCTTGCATGGCTTCGACCCACGAGCTGTCCTTTAAAGCCATTTGATAATTTTTCGGTTCAATTTGGCTTATAAAACAGGTATACAGGCATTCATCGATTATTCCTGTCTCCTTAATGCTTGTATAAACACAGGTATGTTCATTCAAGCTACTTCTCGTTTGTACACCTGAGGACACATCACCAATCACATTATCCAGAGGGTGATCTTTATGGATTCTCGTGGTCGGAACAGAACCGGCATGCAAATTATCTTCCAAATTAGAAGAGATCTCATCAATGGTTGTTTCATGCTGAGAGTGAAAAGGATTGATAAATTCTTCTTCAGTTGAGGCAGCAGGGGTATCGATAGTGTTTGATGAGGAAGGTTGACATTTATCAATCAGTTGTCTTTGTAATAGATTTTCTTCCTCATCGAGTATCATCTTCATCGCAGCTCTTTCTTCTTCTTCAGAAATCTCCAAATCCGGTACGTTAAACGACTTAAAAAGCTTAACATAGTCGAAAAGCTCAGCAGGTCCATTGCTAGGTTTTGGCGGTTGGTAACTTGTGATGTCAGTGTTACACACCACCTCCACCTTGCAAGTCGAAGTATTGAAGACCCGTCTGTTGGGAGTACCAACAACATAACCGACTAATATTCCTTCATCGGCTACTTCCCCAAATTTAGAATTTTTCTTCAAGATCGAACAAGGGGACCCGAATGGTTCAAGACCACTCAAGTTGGGCTTCCTTCCATGCATAAGCTCGTAGCAAGTTTTACCAAGTCTCTTAACGGTTAACACCCTATTCAGAACATAGCAGGCTGTAGCAACCGCTTCAGCCCAGAACATCACAGGAAGCTTCGAATCTGCCAGCATAGTCCTGGCTCCTTCAATTAAAGTTCGGTTCTTCCTTTCAGCCACTCCATTCTGTTGCGGAGTATACGGAGCGCTGTATTGATGTTCAATTCCTTTCTGAAGACAGAAGATCTCCATTTCAAAGTTCTTGAACTCCGTCCCATTGTCACTTCTGATGAACTTAACAGTTTTACTCATGACGTTCTCAACTTTAGTAATCAAATTCTTCACCATTTGAGCCGTCTCATCTTTCGATTTCAGAAATATACCCACGAATATCGCGAGTAGTCATCAGTGATCACCAAGCAGTAAGAAGTACCTCCTAGACTTTGTATATTCACTGGACCGAAGAGATCCATGTGAAGCAGTTCTAGAGTACTGGCAATAGAGTTGACCTTCTTGGTGAGACGGGATTTCTTGTGTTGCTTTCCCTTCTTGCATGCAATACATTTGTCTTCAAAGTTAAAACTTTTCAAGGGAACGCCCATCACAAGCCCATTTTTGACAATGTGGTTCATCTTCCGAAGATGAATGTGCCCCATTCTCCTATGCCAAAGTTCGGATTCTGATTCGCTTGCTTTTGTCATTAAACATGATTCTCCCAAGGCCATTTCAGAAGACCTCATATCCATCACATACGTATTTGTATCACGTGGAGCTGTCATCACTATCCACTCGTCTGGTATCTGAAAACCAGGCTTCAACACGATCGCCTCATTCTTCGTGAAGTGAACAGTATACTCCTTATCACAAATCTGCGACACACTCAGCAGATTGTGCTTCAGCTCTTCCACAAAATTCACATTCTCAAGTGTCATCTTCCCATTGGACACCGTTCCTCTTCCAGTAATTCTTCCTCCACTTTCACCAGCAAAACTAACTCTGGCTCCCTGAACAGGTTTTAAGTCGTGCAACAAGTATTTGTTGCCCGTCATGTGCCGGGAACAGCCGCTATCTACAATCCAAAGACTGTGGGCAGCCCTGTTCAACTGTTCCTGCACAATAAAGCAAATGATTAGAATCTAGGGACCCAAGACCAATTGGTCTTGGATCTATACATCCCGTCCTTCTGCTTTCCGAAGTTAGCATTTGGATAATTCCTGTCAGTCCTAGTAGGAAATCTCCTTGGAAATTGAATGTGAGGCCTTCCAAACCTATGTGTATTGAAAGTATTATATCTCGCGGTTTGGTTATTAGCATTGTTAAACTGAGGTTTGTTTCTGTGAAAACCTGAATTAGTTACGTTTCGAAACTTTAAAGGGTTTTCATTTTTAACAGTATTAAAATTACCAGTAGACTTATGCTCAGTTTTAATAGGCCTCACGCCTCTGAATTTCGGCGTCAGAGGACAATCTGCAACAAGATGTCCTACCTTATTACACCGAAAACAACACCTATACTCATTTTCTTTTCAAATGTTGTTTTGGATGTAGAGGCAGTGTTACCAGCCGTTCGTCTCACATAAGGTGGGACGTACGGGTTGGGTGGAGTACTCTTTTTAGAAGTTTTATCTTTATCTCCACCAGTGGGTAACACTACCTTCTCTTTTGTCTTACCCGATTCGGGCAACTTATCCGAATCCGATGAGACTGGACTCGTAACAGAAATATTTACACTTGAAACAGGCGAACTCGTTTCGCCACTACTAACACTTGATTCTTTACTTGTAACCTTGATAGGAACTGTCTGAGGAACTTCAAAATTAGCAGATTTCTGTACACTAGGGTTAAAAGTGTAATTGTGGTTATACGGTGGTGGAACCTCGTGATAACCAATTCCTCCTCTCTTTGTAGAGGTACCTTGATCACTAACAAGGTGATCAAGAATAGCTGAGGAATTTCGGAACTGCTCCAGTTTTCGGTTTAGTTCCACCACTTTCACCTGGTGGTCAGCAATCTGCTTTTCGCGTTCAGCAATCAGTTTAGTCTTTTCTTCTAAAACCTCATAACTAAGATCAATTACTTCAGTTTTTTCAGCAAGTTTAGTTTTTAAGCTTTTAACATCTTTTTCACATACTTTAATTTTAACTTTGTAACTGTTTTCTCTTGCTTTTGTGAAGTGATGATCTTCTTTAAGAGTTTTAAATTCAGCATCTAAACGAACATACTGATCAGTTATGGTAGCAAGTTGCTCAGACAAATTCTCACATTTAGTACAAATAGATTTAGAACTTACCTCGGAGATTTGATCATTGTTATCTGCCATGAAAGCTTTTTCATTACCAGTAGCTTTCTCTTCTCCGGTAGTCTTCTCACGTTCTTCACTCTCAACCTTAGCCATATTAGCCTGTTCACTATTTTCATTCAAATGCAGGTTCCAGTTGTATTCACCTGCTTCTCTGGACAACATGGCATTGACATCTTTAGTACTTCCAGTGTGCTGTGCAGACCGGCCCTGACCACGTTCAACTCTCTCGTTTCTGCAATCTTTGGCAAAGTGTCCGTTTTGTTGACAGTTATAGCACCTCACCTTAGACTTGTCGAACCCTGGCCTGCCACCAACAAACTTTCTCCCCGTCTTTCTCATGAACTTCTTCACTCTCCTCACTATCATGGCCATCTGCCATTGTAAATCCATCTCCTCCAGATCATCAGCCTCGATCTGGTCGTAGTCTTCATCTAGCATCGCCGGATCAACCACCTTTCCTTGAATATAATTTTCATAAGAAGCAATAAATGAAGCATAGAGGCCAAACTGCTCTTCAGCAGATTTGACGCTCATTGGTATCTTTGAGTAATTATTGCTTGAGGAACTTGAAGATCCACTAATCTTGTTTGCTGTCTGTTGTGTACCACTTGATCCACCCGCAACAAAGCAAACATCCCCATTCGAGTTTACTGACACTTGCCCCTCCTGTGAAGAATTGGCACCCGCCTCACCCTTCGAGTAGTAGGCGGCAGAATCAGTCTTTGAATTTGTATTGGAGTTTACTTTCGCACCGTACATGCCTGGATCTTGAACCTGATCCATAGATGTTTCTTTTCTTACCATATTAAGCTCAAAAGTTCTGAGCTTGTTCACAGCGGTTTCAAGATCATAAGTAGGAAAGTCCTTGTCTTCCCTCATCAGCACTGTATACATCTCCCATTTTGGTGGGAGAGCATCGAGAAGTTTTTCCACAATCTCTTCTTCTCGGTAGGAAATGGAGTAGTTACTCAATTCAGTCATTAGATGATAATATCGCGTGATAATATCATCAAGAGATTCGTTCTTTAAGTACTTAAAGACTGAAAATTGAGTTTTAAGCAGCTTTATCTTTGAGGCCCGAATGCCTACATTTCCTTTGAATCTGCTCTCAAGAGCTTCCCAAAGCTCTCTCGCTGATGTATACTTTCTGAATGTATGTAGGATCTCCTGTGGAAGAGCCATTGTGATTGCAGCATGAGCCTTGCTTTCGGCTTCATACATCTTCTTCTCCTCTTCTTCCATTTTGCTGTACTTCTTGATTTGGTCTCGACCCTCATACTCCATGATCGGTAGAATATATCCATCTTGGATGCATACCCACATCTTCGCATCCTGGTACTTAACATACTGTATGAACCGATCCTTCCACGCGACAAAATCGGTTCCCTTCAGCAACCTTGGGGCCTTTGTAGCCGACCCCGCTTCAACTTCCATCTTGACAAGCTCTGAAATGTTGATTGACGACATCCTTCTTGAAAGACTAAGAAACCCGAAAAATTCTGAAAAGGGCGAAGTTAGAAAAATTTCTTCGAAACAGTACTGTAGGCGAAATTAAGTATAACTTCGCTTAAGTAATAACTTCCCTGGATCCTTCTTAAATTCGCGTAACTGGGCGAAGTTAAGCCTAACTTCGCTTAGGATAAGCGAACTTAGAAAGTAAGCGAATTTGAAGAGAACTTCGCTGAACTTGGCGAACTTGAGAAGAACTTCGCTGAGTTAGGCGAAGTTGAGGAGGTAGGCGAAGTTGTGAATAACTTCGCTTCTCCTTATATCTTCGCTGAAACCCTACGAATCCTGACGGCAACTTTGCCTAATGAACAGCAACTTCGCCTGACGAACTGAAACTTTCTGCAGATCTGAAAAACGGATTTTAACGACGATTTTGACGATTTGAAGGCTTAAACACACTGGTAGGAAGCTAGAATGAGCAAAAACACCACAAACTCGTCCCGGTAATACCCGAAATAAGACGAATTCTACACCCGCGTGAATATCCCGAACCACACAATCGACCAAATGCTCTGATACCAATTGTAGGTTCGCTGGACGGATCACACGAGATATCCCGATATACACAGGTGCGGAATCCCTGTGTAGATCGTTACGGACGTAGAATATAATCACACAAACACACGTACACACGATACGAACAACACTCACGTTATATTGATAACCCGAACCGTGTTACTTACAGACTCACATCAATAGACTCACGTAAACTGAACTCGATCAACCAAAACACTAACTGACCAACTGATTTACCTAAAACCGTAAACAGTTAACAATATAAATACACGACAACTTCGCCTCAGGCGAAGTTGTCTATAACTTCGCTCGTTGAACAAGTTCGCCTAGGCGAACTTGTCAACAACTTCTCTTGGTTAACAAGTTCGCCTAAGCGAACTTGTCAACAACTTTGCTTCTAAACAAACAATTACATAAACAATATTACAGACTCGATTACAGACTTTAGACATATGAACTACTGACATCTATGCACCAACAAATATTGCAAGACCCTTTGTTATATAGATACCAAAACGGGAATTAAAGAGCGTTCAGATTAGTTGGTTCGGGTCTTGATTAATAAGTCAAGTCTGAAGCCGACATTCCAAAGTGATAAACATTATGTGATAACTCAATAAAATCAAAAGTAAACTTAACCAAGTTTGTAGTTCTATTGAGAAGAACCTTAACGTCAGTTAAGCGAGTGTTCGGTTTTATCGATCCAAACTTGTTATAAGATCAAGTTGGATCCTACATGCCAAGTACTTTAAGAAAAGATTTATAATTAGTTTGTAAACGATCTTAAAGAAAATGTGATTTGGTGGCCTGAAATACAACTAGTGTGTTTCAAGCGAGTGAACCTGGTTTAGTTCGGTTTGTTTGGTTTAGTTGGTCCATGACTTGATATGTGACCAAGTTTGGGTCCAAAAAATCCATATTAAAGTAAAAAAATAGAAAAGTGTAAATAAAAGAACTTAAACACTTAAATCTTTCATAAAACTTGTTTTAAAACAAACAAATAGCGAGTTAAACGAGAGTTCGATTTCGGTTCGGTCCTTGACTCAAAATAAACTGAGGATGGTTGCCACATACCCAATACCATGTAACTCTTCAAGTAACTTTAAAAATTATAACACACAAATCTTACATGTAACACACTGTTAAATCATTTTAAAAATATAAAGCATTTAAACGAGAATTCGGTCTTGGTTTGGTCCTTGACCCGGAATAAGACTGAGGATGGTTACCACATACCAAATACCATGGAACTCATTAGAATAAACTTAGAAATGGTAATACTCAAGTCTTACATACAACATGTTAAAAATAAAGTATATAAACAAAGTTCGGTTTTGGTTCGGTACTTGACTCTGGATGAAACCGAAGATGGTTACCACATACCCAAATACCATTTAACTATTAAAATGATTTGGAAACTAAAATAATTAAGAACTAAACAATATTAACAAGCTTAAACAAAATTAAAGCATAAATTAAAGTGTTTAACAAGGATTGCAATAATCCTCCATTTAGCCTTGCCTTATAAACATTTCACCTCAACCAACCGTGACCGGAGGAGTGAAAGCCGAAGAAAACAAGGGGTATATATATATATATATGTTGTAATAAAAACTTTAATTATATGGAGTTAGTTAGAAACAAAGAATGGTTCTTGTTTGACTCTTAGAAGTCAAACAAGAAAGAACTTGAAGGTTGAAGCTTAGAACTTTGTTGAGAGTGTTTGGGGTGTATGAGTAGGTTAGAATGAGTTGCGCGGCTTTGTTTTATGAAGGATAAGGTGTTAGAGTTATCCATTGAGTTGCTTTAGAGATTTTCAAGCTTTCTCATTGGTTTAAAGGGTCAACAAGTGATAATATCAATAAAAAAACGAATATGGCCATTGCAGGGCTCCTTAGCGCGGCGCTAAGGTCGCAGAGGGAAACATCTGATTTTTAACTTTGGCAGTTTTTGTCCTTGAAGTTCGTTTTGAGCTTTTAGGGGCATTTTAAGGGTTGTAAAAGATGTTTTTGAGATCTGACAACCATAAAACAAATATGTAAAATAAAATTCATCATTTTTATTATTGAAAGGTTTGGGATACAATACGGGTCTGTTTTCATAATAAAAACAAATAGAAGGCCGGATACGAATCGAATCGAAAAATGACGAATGTCACAGCATCCCCAACTTTTTGGAAAATTTGTCCTGAAATTAAAATAAGCTAACGAAAAAGAAGAAAACTATCATCGGGTGTCGTTTGAAAAAAGTAAATGTACTAGAAGTTTATAAGTAAAAAGAATAACATCAATCCTTAAATGACCCGAAAAACGCCATAAATGTGAACATAATAAGGACACTTATATATAGGATGTACCAGCGGCGTATCCACCATGTCCTTATTATATCATATTCATATCGTTGTTCAAAATCATGCTTGGTTATGAGTTATTGCACACAACTGCACTTGCTATGACTTCCATACGAGGATTTCAATAACTAAGTGTGCACCCATAATTATCTAGGCCGTCGTTCAGTCCCCATGGTTCATTTCGTTGTGTGGTTTTCAAAGGACGTTTTTTTAAAAGAAAACTTTGCAAATCTTAATTATTCTATTAATTAACAATAGATGATCATGTAAACAATAGTAAGGTGTGAATAGAAGTCGAAAGTTATCAAACAGAATATGGAAGTCTAACATTGAGGGACTAAATGAGGCATGATAAAACAAAATATGTGAAAATGAGAATTTGATGAATACGAACTTGAGGTTAAAATAAACATTTGTGAGTATGATTGCGTGAAATGTGATAACATGAGAATGAGGTGAGTTCTGTGGGTTGACGTAAGCATGTATCAAACACAAAATCACAATAAAAATTTTGGTTAAGGCAAAATCATTGAAGAAATTTAATGAAATGTGAACATGGCTTCTATTGTGAAGCCATTTACGTAATCATGATTATAGTAATGGTTTCCAATAGCGCTAAAACTTGCGGACAGCCACACATTGGCCGTTGATTGAGTAAATGAAATGATGTGGAAGAATGCATAGAATTATGTTTTGCTTGAAAAGCATAATATTCAAACATGAACAACATAGTCATGAAAATATCGTTTAAAATATAAATAAAATTTTTAGCGAAAATGAGGTTTTGAAAATAGTACACAAATTGTTATTGAATAACTTGAATTCGGTCATGAATAACCAAAACACAAAATGAAATCTCATGTGCATAAAATTACCATAGAAACATCTCATCAATTGAAAAGAAAATAGTAATAACAGTGAGACTCGGAGTAATGACGAAATATGTAAATCGCGTATCATATACGCTTTTGAAAATATAAAAATATAACCGAAAATAAAATCTCAAGTAAAACCGTTCTATCATTTCTAATAAAATGTATATAGTAACAAAGCATCGCGGTAACGCGTAGTTAGAGAAACATCTAAATTGCTATCAAACGAAAATCTTGTAAGTTAAACTTTTAAAGGAAATTTTCATGCGTAAAGTTGTTGTGATGATAATAAATCATGAAAGAAATGATGCTTGCGATAATAAAGAGTATTAATTCACATCAATCGTTATCGAACAAAATTCATGTTACAATATCTAGTGTATGAAGCATTTATGAATGTGTCCCAAAAAGGATTTGTAAAGCCATGATCATTGAGTTTATGCAAAATAATGAAAGTTGTAATTTTTTATTGAATAAATCTTGAATTCAACATTCAAAATGAAACCTCGTATTTATAAAGTTATTATGGGATTATCACCTTAGATGACAATATTTGTAATCTTGAAAACACATATATAATTGTTTAATAATCTTTGAAAACAAATCCTCATAATAGACTTTAGTTGTCATGACAATATTATATTCTACAAAGATGATTTATAAAATATGAGCATAATACGTAAATCGTTATTCTTGAAAGAGTTTATAATTTAAAAATATGAATATTTGAGCACATGAGATTGTTATAAATACACTAGTTCTACATATATATATATATATATATATATATATATATAATTAAGTGAAAAATGAAGCTTGTGTGTGTATGGAGAGGATTTAGGCTTCGAATGCTGAATAGTTTGGAAATTTGGTGAAGGGTGAGTGTGTTTCGGGGGTCTTGCGTAGTTGGGTTTTCTTGAGTGGATTGATGGGGTTTGTTGAGTTTAGGTCGTTTGAGTGGGTTAGGCTTAGGTGAATTGGGTGAGTAGTGGTTGGGCTATTTGGATGAGGTTTGTTTATTTTTTTCGGGTTAAGTTGATGGGTTGGATAAGTCGACCTTGACTAGTTTGGGTTGAGATTCGGTTTATACATATATTTTGGAAGGAGTGTTTGGGTTAATATTTTGATATCAAAATCTATGGTTGGATGGAAACGGTGTGGCGACATGGTTTGTGATTTGACATAGCATGGGTCGAAGGATTGAGTCATGGTTGGGTAAACTTTGGTCTGTATATGTTCAAGGCATTTATAGATGTGTTTGTCGGTGTTTTTGAAGTATCAGCATAATATGAGTTTGATAGGTTTTCATGGCATGTCGGTATTTAGGGATTTTTATTGGGTTGATTTTGTAAATCTTTGATTTGCATGGGGTTTGAGTTGGTGAGGGTATAACTTTGGTATGTTAGGTTTCATTCATCTTGAGGAAAGATTTGATTGTGTGGGAAAACTTTTGAAGTGGAAGGATGGTTTGATTTAAGGTGATAGTTTGAGATGGAATACGAGTGTTTGGAAACTTGTGGTCGCGTTTAGATAAATTTTGACTAATAATAAGTTTTAAATTGAAAATAAAATAATAATGATTGGAACATTCATGAAACTTTTGATAAAAAAATTACAAGTTAATATTTTTTGCGCGAAAACGGAACTGTTGTGAACCACCACGGATTGTTCGTGTTTTAGCAAACTCACGTTCGTGAAAAGGTTGTTATAATAGCTAGAGAAAGTTATTTAGGAGGTTCCTACAAATGTTTTAAATATAAAGTTTTTAAAAAAAATACTGAGATTCAAGTTTGTGAATCACAACAATTTCTTTGCTAAAAATTTTTTTCCACTAAAACGAGAGTTGTTACGATACGTCGGGTCAGCTTAAGTTGTAAAATAATTTATAAGAAAATTTTGAAATAAACCAACCCACGTAACGTAAAGCGTTCTTGAAATGCTTAAAATTAAGTAGTGGAAAATATCATGGGAAACAAATATAATAAGGTTTGTATTTTGAAGTTTATTGTAAAAAATAAAAGCCGATTGTCATGGGGAAGAAAAATAATTTTTTGGTAAGGATCAAAATAAAATTTTGCTTATGAAGAAATTAAAATAAGTGAATTGAATGTCGAAATTTGTTATGAGGTATCAATATAAATGATGAAAGTTGTTTAGGGAAATAAAATTAAAAAAAAATAAAAATTTGGGTAATGAAAATTTTTACCATGTTCGTTATTTAATATCGTGTAACGAAAATATCATGGTAGGTTAAAATGACCGGCATTGTGAATCGAAAAATCAAAATAACTGATTTTTTTGTCTTTTAAAAAGTAGAATTTCTATGAGGTTTTGCATGAGAATTTCAAGACAATTACAAGCTATAAATTTTGTGAATTTCTTGAAAAATCAAGGCAAAACTATCATAAGAAATTTAAAACGAGTTAAATCGTATAATGCTAATTTTATTAGTGAAAATTTATAATGAACAAAAAATTGCATAATTAAAGTTGTAATGAGAATAAATTTTGGTAATGAAAATTCTACCATGTGTATTTTATAATATAGTGTAATTAAAATGTCGTGAGAAATTTAAATAATCAATATTGTGAAATGATAATTCAAAGTAAATGGGATTGCTATAAAAATAAAACTTTTAGGAAATCTTGTATGAGGACTTCAAAGACAATTTAAAATTTATATAATGGAAATTTTCTTGAAAAATCAAGGTAAAATTTATCATAAAACCGTTAACACGATGAAATTTATATGATAAAAATTGTGTTTATAAAAAGTCGTAATGAACAAAGATGGATTATTAAAAATCATTATGAATAGTTCAAAATATTTTTAACTTACATTGAAGAGATCACAATAAATAAAATTTTGTAATAAAAACCGTGGTGTGAAATCAAAACGAGAAAATTTGTGTAGAAACTTTACCATGTGAAATCAAGATATAAAAGAGTTATTCATAGTGAAAAATAAAATTTCTAAATGAGAACATTTAATGAGAATTAATATGACAAAATAAAAAGAAAAATTGTTTAAATCCTTGAAATTTGTAAATACTGTCTTAATATTTAAAGGTGGAAAAATCATGCATGAACCACCATGACTTGACGTCCCGACGATAAATCTTAAATAAAAATGAGATAAGATATGGAGTCGAACATATGCACGTATCACTGCGTCTTTCATGTTTATTGACTCAAATCACGATAATAACAACCAAGAAAATTTGAGAGCCAACGAGATGTTAAAAACACTAGTCCACGTATCACTTTGGATTTGATGTCTTAATATCAAAATATAAGGAGGCAACCGGAACGCTTGCATTCGACAACTTAAGGTGGTCGTCTCATATGAGACAATCTTTAAGGAGATTAGAAACAACGGGATCCAAGTTAAGCTCGTGATCCATAAAACATAATAAAAACTAATGTTTTTGCGGTAAGGTAAGGATACCTTAAATTACTATGAGAGTGTGTGTAGGTGTATATTTACGATTTGATGAAATAAATAAGTATAGAAATAAATAAGTGTAATGAACAATCGAGTAGGTTAAACACGTATAGGCAACACGTATAAGGACCCTAAAGCATAAACTATACTAGATCGTTACGTCTAATCACCTATCCTATAGTGATGGCTCTAATACCAATCTGTCACACCCGACCAAAGGCGGCGGAACATCTTGGGGTGCAACGGCTTGCTCAAGAACACTATGATACTATTAAGTGACAATATTTAATCAACTCATTAATTTCATAAATCAATACACAACACATCTTGTTCGTACAAAACATGAATACAACTTGTAACATTGCACAAAATAAACTTTGTCAACACGAATGTTGGTGAGCAATTTTCATATATTTTGAGTATAATAAATATAGAATAAAATCCACAAACTCATATATACAACAATAAATAACAGCACACAACTTGGATAAACAACTTGAAAATAAATTGATGTGGCTCTTTTCGAATCGGTAACAACCAATCGTACTCGGAGAAATGAGGCACATTTCTATAAGGTAACAACCAAATATACACAGAAATGAGGCCCTATTCTATTAGCAATTAAGCTAGAATAGTTAGGGGAGCGTATGATCATACTTATTGAGGCAAACCAACCGAAAGCGATAAACACGTTAGCAAGTAATCATATAGAGAATATAACACCAAATCGAGCACTTATTTAAGTGAACATATACTATAGAGTTTTGTAGTTTGAGACACAATGTATAAATCACTTTTGCTTGAATACGTATGCGATTCCACCCCAAAACGTATAGATGAAAACAAGGGATGAAAAAGTACTCACATGAAATAAATAACTTGATGGGTTGTTTGTGATAAACCGGGTTAATAAGTTCAACAAGTGAGGTCTAGGTTAAAAGGGTTTCGGTTTAGAAGATGGTCTTGAAAGACTTTAAAGTAAAATAAAATGAAGTTAAATAATTAATCAAATTTTGAGGTTTAAAATGTAAATATTTAAGAACATAAAGTAACGATTTTTGAAAAGTAAGTTTGCTCGAAATCGAGTCTCGGTATTCTATTCATTAGTTTTACTTAACCTATGCTAAGTAACTATGTGAGTATAAATGCATTATTGCAAGACCCTTTGTTATATAGATACCTAAACGGGATTTAACGAGCGTTCGGATTAGTTGGTTCGGGTCTTGTATAATAAGTCAAGTCCGAAGCCGACATTCCAAAGTGATAAATGTTATGAGATGACTCAATAAAATCAAAAGTAAACTTAACCAGGTTTGTAGTTTTATTGAGAAGAACCTTAACGTCCGTTAAGCGAGTGTTCGGTTTTATCGATCCCAACTTGTTATAAGATCAAGTTGGATCCGACATGGAAAGTACTTTAAGAAAATATTTATAATTATTTTGTAAAAGATCTCAAAGAAAATGTGAGATTCGGTGGCCCGAAATACAACTAGTGTGTTTCAAGCGAGTGAACCCGGTTTAGTTTGGCTTGTTTGGTTTAGTTGGTCCGAGAATTGATATGTGACCAAGTTTGGGTCCAACAAATCCATATTAAAGTAACAAATACAAAATTGTAAATAAAAGAACTTAAACACTTAAATCTTTCATACAACTTGTTTTAAAACAATTAAATAACGAGTTAAACGAGATTTCGGTTTCGGTTCGGTCCTTGACTCGGAATGAAACCGAGGATGGTTGCCACATACCCAATACCATGGAACTCATCAAGTAACTTTAATATTATAATACACAAATCTTAATGTAACACATTGTTATATCATTTTAAATATATAAAGCATTTAAACGAGAGTGCGGTCTTGGTTCGGTCCTTAAATCGGAATAAGACCTAGGATGGTTACCACATACCCAATACCATGGAACTCATTAGAATAAACTTAGAAATGATAATACTCAAGTCTTACATACACCATGTTAAAATAAAGTATTTAAACAAAGTTCGGGTTTGGTTCGGTTCTTGATTCGGGATGAAACCGAAGATGGTAACCACATACCCAAATACCATTGAAGTATTAAAATGAGTTGGAAACTAAAATAATTAAGAACTAAACAATATTAACATGCTTAAACAAAATTAAAGCATAAATTAAAGTATTTAACAAGGATTGCAATAATCCTCCATTTAGCCTTTCCTTATAAGCATTTCACCTCAACCGACAATGACCGGAGGAGTGAAACCTGAAGGAAACAAGGGATATATATTATATATAGGTCATAATAACAATCTTTAGTTATATGGAGTTAGTTAGAAACAAAGATTGGTTCTTGTTTGACTCTTAGATGTCAAACATGAAAGAACTTGAAGGTTGAAGCTCAGAACTTTGTTTAGAGTGTTTGGAGTGTATGAGTAGGTTATAATGAGTGGTGCGGCTTTGTTTTATGAAGGATAAGGTGTTAGAGTTATCCATTGAGTTGATTTAGAGATTTCCATGCTTTCTCATTGGTTTAAAGGGTCAACAAGTGATAATATTAACAAAAAAAGAATTTGGCTGATGCAGGGCTCCTTAGCGCGGCGCTAAGGTCGCAGGGGCATTTTAGTCCTTGAAGTTCATTTTGAGCGTTTTTAGGGGCATTTTAAGGGTTGTAAAAGATGTTTTTGAGATCCGATAACCATAAAACAATTATGTAACATAAAATTCATCATTTTTATATTATTGAAAAGTTTGGGATACAAAACGGGTTGGTTTTCATAATAAAAACAAATAGAAGGGCGGATACGAATCGAATCGGAAAATGACGAATGTCACACATAGCGCTACGGGGGAGTGTCACTACGTCACGTTGTGTGCGGTAAAATCAGTGTAACATCCCGTTTTCTCATTTCGGTTAATTAAATAAATTATGAGTTATTATGAGTTGGACTTGTGTTGGGTAAAATTCATATGAGTTATGGACTTGGGTTTAAAGAAAGAGAGAAAAGACCACGGGCTAAAGCCCATGATCTATAATGTATAAACAATAATTAACCCTTAACCCATTCATTTACATATATTTCATACCACCCAAAACATACACTTAGCTCTCTCTCATCCTACTTTCTCTCTCTAGCCGAAATCACCAAGAAACCCGAGCATCAACCCGAGGTAATGATAGTATGATATTGTATAGATCCAAATCTGCTAGATTTAGTCGTGAAATGATGAACCGACACCCTCAACCGTTAAAATCATGAGATCCGGAAGGGATTGGGTATATGTAGGTTCCCTGGACGGATCACACGAGATATCCCGATACACACAAGTGCGGAATCCCTGTGTAGATCGTTACGGACGTAGAACACAAGCTCACAAACACACGAACACGATACGAACAAAACACACGTTATATTGATAACTCAAACCGTGATACTTACAGACTCTCGACCTCACGTCACTAGACTCACTGAATTACACGTAACTCGAACTACCCGAACTACTCACAAACGGTTAATTCGTAACCTATATAAATACACGACAACTTTGCCTCAGGCGAAGTTGTCCATAACTTCGCTCGTTCAACAAGTTCGCCTAGGCGAACTTGTCAACAACTTCGCTTGGTTAACAAGTTCGCTTAGGCGAACTTGTCAACAACTTCGCTCTAAACAAACAAATACATAAACAATATTACAGACTCGATTACAGACATTAGACCTATGAACTACTGACATATATGCACCAACAGTATAAACCGGTCGAAAGACGAGCTTAGGGGTCGCCCTAGCTTGGATCCGGATCGAGCGGGATGAAAAACGGTGAAAAAAGGTGGAAAACGAAGAGATCTCACTTTTCTGGTGAGATTTCCGGTTTCCAGTGACGACGGCGCCGGAAAGGCGGCGTCGGCGATGAGGGAATGTTGGTGAATACGATGAAAGGATATATGACATTCTGTCAGATTCCATAAACCTAGGCACGTGTAACGAACTGGGCACGCCCATTCGTTAAGGAAGAATAAAGAATTAGCTTAATTCGTTAAGCAATTCGTCAGACATTTCTTTATAGGGAAATGTCGAATGAACCCTCATTAGTTAGAAAGTCCATTCTTTAAAAAAAGGGGTCATTCATTATAAGGGTTCAATTCGCTATGAAGTTCAATTCGTTAACCAGATCAAGCGAATAAGGTCCAATTCACTATAAAGACCAGTTCGTTATAAAGGTCCATTCGTTATGAGATAATGAATCAGTCAATTCTTTATGAACCCCCATTCGTTAAAAGAGTTCAATAACGAATCAGAATAACGAATCCGGGCAATGAATCAGATTATGGGCAGATAACGAATTAGGCTGTGTTCAGATAACGAATTAGGCCTAATTCGTTATGACAAATGAATTAGAGAATAATATAATAATTAAAAAATCATAATGGAAAATGTGTTAAGATAGCTAATGAAAATAAAATTTTTCCAAGTTGACCATGCAGCTTGACCCCAGCCAGGGGCTCTGCCCCTTGGACCCCGCTAGGGGTGGCCTAGAACCCCGCTGCCAGGTGCGCTGCCCTCGGACCCCCGTTTGTTGAGTCACGAAATTGACCTAAGGGGGAGATTTTTAAGTCAAAGACTTGTTCTATGGAACATATGGAAGATTGGAATCTTCTCAACCTCCTCAGAATTTGCTAAGTATGGATCTGGGCACACCTTAGACTTCCGAGCAAGCTTTTGCTTAGCCGGGTACGATATTTTTTCTATCGGGCAGGGTTATCTTGTTGAAGTCTTCTTTAGTGGAAATCCGGGCAGGGTTTGCAAATTAGTGTATTACCGGGCAAGGTTAACTAGTTTATGCAAGTCCGGGCATGGTGCACTGTATCAAGCAGGTTTGTTCTTCATAGCCAAGTAAAGTTCACTTCCGAGTAAGCTTTAGGCTAACCAAGCTCATGAAGCCAAGTAATTGGAAGACCGGGCAAGGTATTCATTAATAAGTATGGTCCAAGTAGGCTTGATGATTTAATGATATATATCAAGTATCATCGGGCAAGGTTCAACTCAATCAAGGAACAGTGCTACCAAGCACACTTTGCTAATAAGCTATTCTCTAGCAAAGGGTTGAAAGAACCATTGAAGAACAAGGTTGCTTGTAAGGGTTTGTCGGGAAAAGTCTGGCAAAGTCAAGAAGATTGAAGTCTACTTGGTGAGTATTTTACTTGGTAAAATACTCTTCAAGAAAAGTCTACCCGGAAACTGATTTCAAGTATACTTCTATGTTACCAAGTTATGAAGGATGGCAGAGCATACTCGGAAAGACAAGATTGATGCAAAGCCTACCCGGAAGACTTATTTTACACATAGGATTATTTCTGATATGTAACTTGAATATGTCTTATCATTTAGGGTTTCTAGAAGGAATGACAGCTGTCCACAGGTGTCAGGCCTATAAAAGATATAATTAAGGCACACCTGAGTACAACAGACAACACGGAAAAAAACAAGCGGGTGAACATTGATTGAGAGAGAATATTTTTGTGTGTGACGGCTGTCTTAGGATAAACTTTCCTTCAAGAAACCCTAAATCGATTACCCTTTGTATGATGAACTTCGTATAAATGGAAATCTTTTGAGTGAATCTTGTTTGTGTTAGTTATCTTTGATTATTGATTGCAACTAATCTGTTTATTATTGATTCCGCCTTTAATAAACAGTAATCTTTCTAAATATAGCAACCCGTCATTAACTCCCTTGTCGACACATCTATTTGTGTGGGTTATGGCTTGATTTGAGTAAGATCCAGCTGAAATCGGGGACCTAACACCGTTCGTTGAGGGTAATAATTAAACTAGAAACACGATATGGGTAGTGATAGTTAAACTAATACATGTAATTGTTATACAGTAGTCGTGCACAGCTCAAGAAAGGAATTACCATAAACGGTGAACATAACCGAGTTCAGGTGAGTTTCTAGCCCCATTACTTGATATGTTTTCGGGGCTGTGTGCATACTCGATGTGATTAGTTAATACACTTTCTTTATGTGGTAAGTGTATGCCTTATATGATTATGTATAAATGAATGCTTGACGGTGCGTGAACGATCTTCGGATATTGTATGTACCGTCGGGTGGTACTTTGAAGATATGAACAATATGTATATAAAGTTTGAATGATTGCTCGTTGGTACGTGAACGATCTTCGGATATTGCAATTACTGTCAAGTTATAATGTCATGTATAATGTACGAATGATATGTACGTATGTTATGAATGAATGTAAGAGATATCCGTGTACAAAAGAAAAGGACTGAGCCCTAATAATACTCAAGGTAGAAAAGTGACCGAGCCCTTTACAAATATCGAGGCAGAAAGGGACTGAGCCCTAATAATACTCAAGGCAGAAAAGGGACTGGACCCTAATAATATCCACGGCAGAAAAAGGGACCGGACCCTAATAATATCCGAGGCAGAATAGAATAATGTAAAGTAGAGTTTAGAATAAAGTATGAGGGTAAGTATGTATATTATGAACGATTTATGAAAGTATGAAGTACGTATGGAAGTACGCAGTTATGAATGTATTGTATGTTGTAAGATTAACTAAAACTCACTAAGCGTAGCTGACTTTTGGTATGCATGAAGGTTAACAGATTGAGATAGCTGGTTTGAGCAGGACACATGGCAAGATTGAAGAGGCTGGCATCTGAAGATTTATCATGAAGTTTTGATACTATGTTTTATTTATGTTTTAAAAAGACAAGTTATGAATATTTGTAATGAATAGATGACTATTATTATTCCGCGAAAGTTTTAATTAACTCTGATATTTAGAACTTTGTTTATGAGTAAATCCAACGTCCAGTGTAGGGAACCGGGTTCGGGGCCTTACAAGTTGGTATCAGAGCAAAGTTCGAGAGATTTAAGCATCCTACATGCTTAGACTCGAAAAGAGAATGAGATTTAAGTAAGAAAAGAAAAAAGATGCCAGTTCAATATAGCCATGTGTCACTCAAGCGAGCTCGGTAAAGGTAAAATATGTGATTAATTTCACATGTAAAGTAGAATGATGAATGAATGCTAGCTTAATTGCGAGAGAACGAGGTATGATGTTAGCTTAATTGCTAAATAAAGAATGTATGAATGCTTGCTTAATTGCTAGGGATAGGAGTATATGATGATATGAACTGTTTGATTGTCTAACTGTTAGAAGTAGAACCAGCACAAGTGGACTAATAAAGAGAAGTGTATAGGACGCGGAGAGTAACATGATCAGCTAATCACAGCTGGCCACTGTTATTACGTATTAGCCTTACTATCCTTGTACTAAATGGTTTCTCAAGTGATGACGTTTATGTTTTCCTAATAGAGTATGAATGGCTGGAGCAAGGAAGACCGTTGAGCAAGGAGGTCGTACAGGACCTCGTGGTAGGCCACGCATTGTCCGAGAACCTTCTGTATGAGCACCTACTAACACTTAGGGAGAGAGGAGTGCAGCTAGTCGAAATCTGGGTAACAACGAAGGGTATCAACTTGACCCTACCGTTCAAGCTGCCATTGCTCAAGCTGTAGCAACTGCTGTGAAGAACATGAATCCCGAAAGGTCTGCTGATAAGTCTAGGGAGAAGAGTAAGAAAGATGATGAAGGAGAGAAGGGTGACTCGAGCAAAGTTCGATCGGTGATGGTTGATGATCGAAAGAGAAGCCGAGGTGGGTGCAACTACAAGTCATTCAAAGGTTGCGATCAGCCGAAGCTAACTGGTTTGGGAGACGCAATCGCTACTCTCTAATGGATAACCACTATGGACAAGGTTATCCGCATTAGCAAGTGCCGTCACGACCAGGCCGTGGGTTATGCTACCCAATCTTTCGATGATGAAGCAATGTACTGTTGAGAGTCAATTGAGCTGAGGAAGAGTCCAGAAGAGATCAAAGCTATGAGGTGGGACGACCTGAAGGAATTGGTGATGAAGAGGTTTTGTGCGGATGCGGAGGTTGAAAGGGTTAAAATGAAGTTCTTGAGTCTGAAGGCGGGTAAGATGACACACCGCGAATACACCATTGAATTCATCCGCATGTCAAGTTTGGTGCCAGACATGGTGAACACTGAGGCCAAGTGGATCAAATGTTACCTTAGGGGACTACCGCAGAATGTTCGCGTCTTGGTCAAGGCTAGTAGACCTGGTACCTTTGATTCTGCTGTAGGGCTGGCATAAATGGTTTACGATGATTTGATGGCAGAAGATGTGGTAGCGGAAAAGAAGAAGGATAAGAAATGGGATGCTCCTGTTAAACGACCCGGTACTCAGTTGTGGAACCCTAGGGACAAGAAACAGAGGGTATGGGAGAAGAAGTCGTGTAAGACTTGCAGCAAGGAACACGGTGGCGAGTGCAGGTGGAGTAAGGGTTCATACGTCTTGCATAAGTGTGGGAAGAGTCATGCTGGTGAGTACAAGTTTGGTACGAATGCTTGCTACAAGTGCGGGAAGGTTGGGCATTATGCTCCCGATTGTACGGCAAAACCCGCATGTTACAAGTGCGGTATGATGGGTCACTTTGCTAGAGAATGCACCGAGGGTGAAGCTGGAGGAAGTGGGAAGAAGGATGGTGATCAAGCTAGGCCAAGGACTAGAGCCTACATGCTAACTCAGGAACAAGCTAAAATGATTCCAGATGTTGTGACTGGTACGTTTTTAGTAAACGGTATTTCTGCTTCAGTATTATTTGATTCGGGTGAGAATAAAAGTTTCATAACTACGCTTTTAGTAAACTAGCTAAAATGAAATGTTGTCGAGTGTCTGAAACCTTTATAGTAGAAACCGCTAGTGTCACTTCAGTTAAAATAATGAAAATGGTTAAGAATTGTAAGATAGAGTTAGAGGGACGTAAGTTCCCTGTTATTTTGTATGTTATGACCTTAGGAGGGTTCGATGTAGTTTTGGGAATGAATTGGTTGTCTGAGTTTGAAGCTCAGATAGTGTGTAAAAGTAGGATAATAAGGTTAAATACTTTGGATGGTAGTGCGGTGACAGTTTATGGTGATAAGGAAAGTTATGGGCTTAATGTCATTTTGATGATAAAAGCTGAGGGTTTGTTATGGCGAGGGTGCGGTGCCTACCTGGCGTATGTTGTCAATGCTACGATCGAGACAAAAGAAATGAAAGATGTTCCTATCGTGTGTGACTACCCAGAAGTATTCCATGAGGATCTTCCGGGGTTGCTACAGGAGCGAGAGATAGAATTCCAGATAGATTTAATACCAGGAGCCCAGCCAGTCAGGAAAGCGCCTTACCGTCTAGCGCCGTCCGAGATGAAAGAATTGATGTTCCAACTACAAGAGCTCCTCTACAAAGGTTTTATAAGGCCAAGTGTCTCTCCGTGGGGCGCACCGGTGTTGTTCGTTAAGAAGAAGGATGGAAGTATGAGCATGTGCATAGACTACCGTGAGTTGAACAAGCTTATAGTAAAGAATAGGTATCCTTTGCGAAGTATTGATGATCTGTTTGACCAACTGCAAGGTTCAAGTTGGTTCTCATGAATAGATCTCAGATCAGGCTATCACCAGCTGAAGGAGAAAGAGGCAGACATCCCTAAAACGGCGTTTCGGACGCGGTATGGACACTACGACTTCCTCGTGATGTCATTCGGTCTAACAAATGCTCCTGCAGCATTTATGGATATGATGAATAGGGTGTGTCGGTCGATGTTGAATAAGTCAGTTATCGTTTTCATTGATGATATATTGATTTATTCAAACAGCGAGTCTGATCATGCTTTGCATTTGAGAGAAGTATTGGAGGTTCTGAAGGAAGAGAAGTTGTATGCTAAGTTTTTGAAATGCATGTTCTGGTTGCGAGAAGTACAATTTCTAGGTCACGTGATAAATCCTGAAGGGATTACCATGGACCCAGCGAAGATTGAGGCGATAACGAACTGGAAGACTCCACAGAATCTGACTGATATATGAAGCTTCTTAGGGTTAGCTGGCTACTATAGGAGATTCATCGAAGGTTTCTCCAAGATAGCCGCACTGTTGACAGATATGACCCGAAAGTCGGTAGTATTCAGTTGGGATAAGTTTCAAGAAGAAGCTTTTGAAGAATTAAAGAAGTGACTCATGCAAGCTCCAATTCTTGCTTTACCCGATGGTGACGAGGATTTGGTTGTTTGTACAGATGCTTCGCATCGTGGGTTACGTTGCGTGTTGATGCAATGCGGAAAAGTGTTAGCTTATGCGTATAGACAGTTGAAAGTCCATGAGAGTACTTATCTGACACATGATTTAGAGCTGGCAGCAGTGGTGCATGCTCTTAATATTTTGAGACACTACTTATATGGTACCAAGTGTACCATCTACACTTACCATAAAAGCTTGAAATATTTCTTTGAGCAGAAAGAACTGAATATGAGGCAGAGAAGGTGGTTAGAGCTAATAAAAGACTACGACTTTGATATAAAGTGTTACCCTGGTAAAGCTAATGTGGTCGCCAACGAGCTAAGTCGTAAGAATGAGGAAATCATTGCAACAGTGAAGTCATACCAGTTGATTATGAACTCAAGTCTTTTTGAAGAAATCATCAAAGTACAGTCAGAGGTGCTGGTAGATGAAGGGCTAGTGAAGAAAGAAAGGATTTTCGGTCAGCAAAGCGAGTTGATGGAAAACACTCATGGCGTTAAGACTATATTTGACCGCATGTGGATTCCACGTCATAGAGGTCTTAGAGATTGAATCTTAGATGAAGCTCCTAAGTCAAGGTATTCGATCCATCCAGGATCCAATAAGATGTACCAAGACTTGAAGAGAGACTATTGGCGGCCGGGTGTGAAGAATGATGTTGTATATTATGTTAGTAAGTGCTTAACTTGTTTACAAGTCAAAGCCGAACATCAGAAGCCTTATGGAAATATGCAACCTTTGGAGATTCCTTAATGGAAATGGGAACACATCACCATGGATTTCATAACTAAGCTACCTCGTACAGCTAAGCAACATGATACCATTTGGGTGATAGTGGACCGTTAGACCAAGAGTGCTCATTTTCTGCCTATACGAGAGGCTATCTCGCCAGAAACGTTAGCAAGCTTGTTCATCAAAGAGGTGGTATCTAAGCATGGAGTACAGTTATCGATCGTGTCTGATAGAGATACTCGATTCACTTCGAGATTCTGGAAGAAGTTCCATGAAGCTATGGGAACGAGATTGAACATCAGTACGGCGTATCATCCTCCAACAGATGGACAGTCTGAAAGGAAGATCCAAACCCTTGAGGATATGCTACATGCTTGTGTTTTAGACATTGGAGGAAGTTGGGATGATCATTTGCATCTGGTAGAGTTCTCCTATAACAACGGCTACCATTCAAGTATTGGTATGCCACCGTTTGAGATGCTTTATGGTAGAAGATGTAGAACCCCGGTATGTTGGGGAGAGATTGGTCAGAAAGAGATGGGGAGTTTAGAAGTTGTACAAGAAACCTAGTCAAGGTTTGATCAAATCAAGGCAAGGATGAAAGCTGCCCAAGATCGTCAGAAGTCCAATGCTGATAAGCAGCGACGACCAATCGAGTTTAACGTTGGTGACAATGTGATGCTCAAGGTCTCGCCTTGGAAGGGAATTATTCATTTTAGGAAGTGAGGAAAGCTGAGTCCAAGGTACATTGGACCGTTTAAGATCGTAGATCGTGTGGGTGAAGTGGCTTATAAGCTAGATTTACAAGAGGAATTAGAAGGAACTCATTCAACCTTCCACGTTTCTCATTAGTAGATATTGAGGTTGATGAACAATTAAACTATATCGAACAGCCTATAGAGATCGTTGACCGCAAGGAGAAGCAACTTCGTCAGAAAGTTATTCCTTTGGTGATAGTGTTATGGAAGCATCGCAAAGGATCTGATGCCACCTGGGAAGTTGAAGAAGAAATGCGCAAGTTTTATCTAGGGTTGTTTGAGTAATAGTTTGGTTTCGGGGACGAGGTAATGATTGTATGATATTGTATAGATCCAAATCCGCTAGATCTAGTCGCGAAACGATGAACCGACACCCTCAACCGTTAGAATCACGAGACCCGGAAGGGATTGGGTATAAACTGGTCGAAAGACGAGCTTAGGGGTCGCCCTAGCTTGGATCCGGATCAAGGGGGATGAAAAGTGGTGAAAAACGGTGGAAAAACGAAGAGATCTCACTTTTCCGGCGAGATTTCTGGTTTCCGGCGACGACGGCGCCAACGATGACGTAATATTGGTGAATACGATGAAAGGACATCTGACATTCTGTCAGATTCCATAAACCCTAGGCGCGTGTAACGAACTGGGCATGCCCATTAGTTAAGGAAGAATAACGAATTAGCTTAATTCGTTAAGCAATTCGTCAGACAGTTCGTTATAGGGAAATAACGAATGAACCCTCATTCGTTAGAAAGTCCATTCGTTAAAAAAGGGGTCATTCGTTATAATGGTTCAATTCTCTATGAAGTTCTATTCGTTAACCAGACAAAACAAATAAGGTCCAATTCGTTATAAAGACCAGTTCGTTATAAAGGTCCATTCGTTATGAGATAACGAATCAGTCAATTCATTCTGCCCCTTGGACCCCGCCAGGGGCTGCCGCCTCTAGAACCCCGGTGCTAGGGGCGCTACCCCCGTACCACCCCCGTTTGTTGAGGGTAATAATTAAACTAGAAACACGATATGTGTAGTGATAGTTAAATTGATACGTGTAATTGTTATACAATTAGTCGTGCTCAGCTCAAGAAAGGAATAACCATAAATGGTGAACATAACCGAGTTCAGGTGAGTTTCTAGCCCCAACCCTTGATATGTTTTCGGGGCTATGTGCATACTTGATGTGATTAGTTAATACACTTACCTTATGTGGTAAGTGTATGCCTTATATGATTATGTATGAATGAATGCTTGACGGTGCGTGAACGATCTTCGGATGTTGCATGTACCGTCTGGTGGTACTTTGAAGATATGAACGATATGTATATAGAGTATGAATTATTGCTTGTCGGTACGTGAACGATCTTCGGATATTGCACGTACTGTTAAGTTATAATGTTATGTATAATGTACGAATGATATGTACGTATGTTATGAATGAATGTAAGATATAGCCAGGTACTGAAGGAAGGGACTGAGCCCTAATAATACTCAAGGTAGAAAAGGGACCGAGCCCTTTATAAATCTCGAGGCAGAAAGGGACTGAGCCCTAATAATACTCAAGGTAGAAAAGAGACTGGACCCTAATAATATCCGCGGCAGAAAAAGGGACCGGAACCTAATAATATCCGAAGCAGAATAGAATAATGTAAACTAGAGTTTAGAATAAAGTATGAGGGAAAGTATGTATATTATGAACGAATTATGAAAGTATGAAGTACGTATGGAAGTACGCAGTTATGAACGTACTGTATGTTGTATGATTAACTAGAACTCACTCAGCGTAGCAGACTTTTAGTATGCACGCAGATTAATAGATTGAGACAGCTAGTTTGAGCAGGACACATGGCAAGATTGAAGAGGCTAGCATCTGAATATTTGTCATGATGTTTTGATACTATGTTTTATTTATGTTTTAAAAAGAAAAGTTATGAATATTTGTACTGAATGGTTGACTATTATTATTATTCCGTGAAAGTTTTAATTAACTCTGATATTCAGAACTTTGTTTATGAGTAAATCTAACGTCCACTGTAGGGCACCGGGTTGGGGGCCTTACAATCTGATCAGCACACTTGTTTTTAGTTTTAAATCCGATTTTAACTCCCTAGTCTCGTCCAATTCGATTAGTTTCTAGATTATTCTTTAAATATGATACCGACATTTCAATTGATAAATCCTAACATAATCTCTATGTTTGGGCCCTAATTCTTTCATTTATTGATTAATTGCATAAAACCCATAAAAAAGCGCTAATCCCTAAATTAAACTATTTCTAGCTTCCCAAGATCAATTAAACCTATATAAACCCTTCTCATCTTCCGCTAAAACATTACGGGTAAGTTTACGAATGTTTTATGTTTCAAATCATCCAATTATTAAAATGCCTCAAACAACTTCAATGATTGAAGGGATTTTCACATCCGATTGAAATTCATTCGTTTAAAGCTTTGTTTTGTTTAAAGTTGGGGTTTTTCGTTTAATTAAAGATCTGATCGGTTTTCTCTCTGAATTTTATTTATGTTTTACTAATATTCATATTTTGGACATGTCGAAACCGAATCCAATCTTATGTCGATATTGGGACCGACTACGAACCAAACACTCGCTTAAACATATCTTCTCACTATTCTTATTAAAAAAACCCAAGATTTGTGATCTAATCGATCAAGTTTTGTTAGTTTTATTAATTTAAGTATTCTGTTTGATTTTACAGATAAACTGATTAGTCTGGTTTTATCATCTCGCTTATAAGGATTTTTCTTATTTAATTACTATATTTCATTTTCCTACTTTGCTAAGGTGAGTAATCACATCCCTATTTTCACTATTTTATTTTGGGGGCATAGGCGTGCCACAACCACACGATTTAGATAAACGAGTCCTCAACCACAATTCTAATCATTGTGTTTGGTGCTTTGCACAATTAATTGCTACACGGTTTGATTGAAAGGTGTTTATTCTTGTTGTTTGGTGACCTTTTCCTCATCCTCATTAGTATGATCATACGCCGCCCGATAACTCTGACTTTGAGTTGTTGAAAAGACATTACTTGATAAATTAGTTATAGTGATTACCCCATCTGCATCAGAATTGTTATATATATATATGTGTGTGTGTGTGTGTGTGTGTGAAAAACTTAACGTACTAATGAAGTTAACGTGCTAATTGTGAGAATCAATTAGAATAATTATATATACAAGTAGAGTAATTATGTAATTACTGTATAATGTAATTACATAATAACTCTAGTTTTATATTTAATTACTTTACTTGATTCTCACAATTAGCACGTTAATTTCATTTGTATATATATATATATAGAGAAAAAGAGAGAGAGAGGAAGGTTTAAGAGAGAACTCAAAAAAAAGTGGCGAGCGCTTCATTTTACATGTAAGAAATTAGTTTTAGCATAAACTTTTTGCTTATTACATGTAGAACAAATTTTTTTGTAAAAAAAGTTAATTTTGTAAAAATAAATTACATTTTTTTAACTGAAAATTATTTTTATTATTTTTTATTTTTTGAAAACGGCTTCTACATATGTTTATATATAAAAAACTCTAAAATGATTATTTAAAAATATGTTTTTTACATGAAAAATTATTTTTTTAGTATTTTTTTACATGTAAATTAAATGAAGAGTTTTACATGTAAATTGAAGAGTCCTCAGTTCCCCCATTTTTTTGAGTTCCTTCTTGAACTAGTCTGCACACACACACACACATATATATATGTGTGTGTGTGTGTATTAAAACAAGTGTTGCTTAGTCAATAATTTTGTTAACAAATATATTATTTTAACGAATATTGCAGGTACTTACAACGGATGATTTGAAGTTTGAAGCTCATAGTTTATGAACCATTGGATATAAATTAAAGTGACTTATCTTATTTTTATTTATTTTGAATATTGGTTTTCTTGCTTGAATTGTTGGATGTTTATTTATTTGAGTTCCGTACTTCGGTTTTATGGAATGAAATAATTAGATATTGACATTTAATTAATTAGTGTCTTGTGAGCTACTAACATTCAATTATTTGATCGTCTAGACAGTAATAACGGTTTAATATCAAGAACCATTGTGTTCACACATTTATACCAACCTTTTGCTATATTACTACCAGATAGGTACACGTGCCTAGTGTGTTTGTAGTTTAATTTATGCTTCCTCATACTCAATGATGTAATTGGATAGTTCGGTTATCAAGTGATAATATCTCATTATTATGTCATCTAGTGATTCATTTTTTAGATATTTAGATACTAAGAACTGAGGTTTTAGCAGTTTAGCTTTACTATCTCTGATTTCTAACCGTCATATCGATTCTTAAGAGCCTCCCATAATGCGTGTGCAGTTTTATACTTCTTGAATGTGTGAAGAATATCTCTTGGTAATGCCATGGTGGTTAAAACCAAGGCTTTCTGTTCAACTTCATACATCTTTTTCTCATCATCTTCCATGCTCACATATTTCTTCACTAATGAATTAATAACTATTAAGAAGAAAACATAATAATTAAAAGCAAAAAAAAAAAAAAGATTCCACAAAAGTATTAAAAGTTAGAGAAAGATATAAGCACCTTAAAGGCTACTGTATGAAAAAAGATCCAAATGCTAAACACTTCTTACAATATAATTGAAGAAAAGACAAAAGCCTATGTTGATAAGTGTAACGAATTGGTTGATGCTCATGTGAAAATGGTGGAACTTAATAGAAAACTTGAGCAGTTAGAAGTTCAACGTTGATTATAAATCATGTAATAAGTTTTAAAAAAATAATAAAGATAATAAGGGGATAGGCTTCACTATAGTCCCACCCCTTACATCCGGGGGGGGGGGGGGGGGGGGGGGCTATAATTGGAGATACCATTGTTTTTGGTATAAAAGTTCCTATAAAAATGGGAAATACCCTACATTTGAGTACGGTTTGAACTATTGATTTACGTAATTGAAAATAACCAATAAGGTTTACAATGAAACCTAGCTTTTAACAAAAATTCAAAATTACACATTTACACAAACTGATGAATCTTCAGAACCTAAACCTCCGATTTATGGAAGAGTGATGTGTTGTAAAACACACTTACTTTCCGTACCTCTTTACCATGTTTTATGTGCTTAATAGTATAATAAGTAAGAGTTATGGCTTATTTTTGCATGATCTTACAAAGATTGATAATTGATTGTAGGTTATGAGTTTTAAAGGAGAAAAGTTTCAAGTTTGAAGACTCTGGAGGCCTTTTTGATCAATTTGAAGACTACAACTCATGGCCCGACCCAAGCCCACAAGATCCAAGCCTTTTACACCTTATTATATGATAATTAAAAAAGAAAAAAAAACCCTAAGTGGGCAGCCAGGTGCCGATCGCAAACAGCAGCAGGAAGAAGAGAAGAAAAAAAGTTTGTAGAAGCATTGTGGCGGCGAGGAGAGGAAGGAGATCATCAAGGGAGACTTGGAACAACAGCTATGGTTCATCTTCATCAATAATCTCAGCCATAATCATTGAGTATACATCCGTAAACTTTGTGTTCTTGTTTAAGATTTATAATTTGTTGATTTTGATCTTTAACTTGAATTGTTTTGTAATTGAATTGAAGATTGAGTTGTGCTTGATTGATATTGATTATTTAATAAGTTTAATCTTGTTTTGGATGAGTTTTATGATGTTTACATTAAGTGTTTGCTGCTGTCCAAAAGTTATGATATGCTAAACTTGTTAGTTCTACCTAGGTTAGATGAATATTGTTAGGTTTTAGTGAGTTTTTATGGATTGTTGATCATCATGACTTGATTTGTTAATGAAAGTTTGGTTTAATATTGAATTATATTGTGTTTATTGGCTGTGATTTATTTAATTATACTTATAAACCAATTGCTTTGATTGATTGAATTAGTTTTGATTGATTCTCGCTTGTTTGACTCTTTACTTTGTGTTTAGAGATTGTTTGCGGGGTGTACAACCGTAGGGTTTTAGTGGGTGTGTTAATTGATTAAATTCAGTGAGTAGGCACCTTATTAGAGACCGAGAGGTGATAGGAAGTAAGGTCGTCTCATAGCTTGTACTTGTTAGGATTAGGATCGCGCGAGAGCGGGTTCGGTTCTTGTCGTGTTTGGGTTTGTCAGGGATTAGTTGATCTTGTTTAAGTTACACCAAATGGTTCCTCTATCCTTGGTTGCGTAGTATTCGTTTTCATTAGGGTCGTGTGTCGGTGAGACCGAGAGGAGAGTCGACATTAGAACACTTTAGCAATTCGTTTCCCGGTTTGTTCTTAAAATAACTAAGTGTAAGTTAGGGTTTGTTAGTGAGACCGAGAGGTGATCTAGCTTTCTTGAGTGAACCTTAGTTGTGTCATACTTAGCTACCGGTGTCGTGATATTATTCAATCCATTAGCTTGTTAGACCTTCAATGTGATTCTTACCTAGGTAGACGTTTTTCTCCATTATCAGTCTCATTCGAAAGTTTCGTTAAATCTTGTTGTAGGTTCCAGCCGGATCTACACAGAATATCTCGTTCTATGTAGGTGCGGAATCCCTACGTAAGACGATACGAGCGTAGAAGACGATACACGTTAAACACAAGCAAACACACGTTACAATACTCACAAGACACGTTGTATTGCAACTAATAACACGTGATTCACCTATCACGATTACACGTACTAAACAACTGATTACATACAAGCCGTATCCCAACCTTAAATATACTTCGACAACTTCGCCTAACATGCTAGGCAAAGTTGTCACTAACTTCGCTTGTTCCACAAGTTCGCCTATATCAGGGGAACTTGTGAGACAAGTTCGCTTAAACATTAATACAAAAACCAAATAACACGATTACAGACACTAGATACTTAACTACTGACATCATGCACCAACAGACTCCCCCTTGGTAGTAGCTTCATATCTCTATCTTCAAACACGTGTCTCGAAATCCCAAAAATCTTGTATCTTCCATCTTCAAGCATGAACGCCTTCTCGTACACAAACTGAAACTACTCTTTGATATTTCTTTGCTTCTTCTTTCCAGGCAGGAATATAAAATATCTTTTTCTCATTTAGCACCTGCAGATCAGCTTGAGACAAATTCACTAAGTGCATTGGATCATACACTCACATCGGCTCCTGTTCATCTTTATCCTCCATCACTACCTCAGCCGTTTCACTATCAACGTACCACCATTTCAGATTCTTTAGCACATCCTTGGGCATTTGTTTCATCGGCACTTCTTTTAGATACCGGATCGGCTTATACTTCATTATCATCCAAGGCTTGCCATCTGCTCTCATTCCTCTGTCTTTGTCTTCAACGAGCTTTCCTTTCTGCGGTTTCAACAGCTCGAACTTTTTCTCCTTTGTGCTTTCTTTCCAGACTATCTTTCCAATGATCCTAGCCATGTTATCATCACTCCTGTTTATCAACCCCAACCTGGCTAAGTCCTTCACTTCACACTCAGGCAACGTATTCAACGACCACAACAATCTTTTGAAATACTGAACCCCATCATACCGTTTAATCACAAAGAGCCTCAACTGCTCATCATATAACCAGCAAATAATCCCCTTTTTCGATTCAGCATAACCCTTTAGGTTATAACTTTTCTTGAACATAGTAGGGACCGCCGGTTTCTTAGTCTTTACGAACCACTGAGCGTAACCTTCTTTCCATCTTGGCTGCTCCTCCCATTCAGTCTCATCACATCCCGTATCTTGACCCAAATCTGACTTTTCAACTTCTGGAATTTCATGTTCAACGTTATCCTCCACAATCTCTCCCTCTTCGACTTCATTGTCAATCACAATCTCAGCCCCTATCTTCTCAATCTCTTCCATCGGTAACACATCATCATCACACATAACATTATCATCCAACACCTCCTCAGCCTCCACAACCACCACATCATCACCCCATGAACCGCCAGCTGCACTCGTTGACTCCCCCTGAGATGTGGAAGTCCCAAGAGCTTGTTCAGTTCTTGGCAACTCTCCACCTGCATCTTTCGATGCATTGGGATCATCGTCTCGATCGTTTCTCTTCTTCGTCCTCAGTTCGTCACCCTTACAGCTCGTCTCCCCCTGAGATGCCAAGAACTGTTTCAAGGCATCAAATATTTTACCATGCTCGATCAGGAGAGACGACTGAATTTGATTCTCCGCAACGAGGCGCTGAATAGCATGAGTCTGGATTAGATTTACTCTTGATTGTTCTGCCACGACCCTTTCAAGCACTGCTATTCTTTCCGAGTCGGATAAGGTTGCATCGAAATCAAACCTCATATGTGATATGTCTTGAGCGTACGGAGGAGGGATTCCCAATGTAACCGGCACCTCAGAAACAGGTGGAAACGTAACCGCAGGTGGTATCGTAACCAACAACCTTGCAGTGGCAACAACTGTCGACTCAACAAACCTTGCTACGACCTCCGATGGAGTAAGAGATGGAGGTGGCAAGGACACAATCTCTGGAGCCGAGAGCTGGAATGTAGTGGGTGGGATGCCGAAAGAAGATGAGGTAGTCAAAACGGGAACACCCGAGGTGATCGACCCTGTAACAGTCAATGATGAAGGGACCATAGTCATACCAGACAGTGCGGGTGGAGTGAAACGAACCACCCTTGAGCTCTCACCAGCTCCCGAACCCGCACCTGCCCTTTCCCTTCTCGCTCTACGGACCAATCGATGTAAATCTTCCTCAAAATCTGAATCACTGTCATCGGTGTTTCTCTTTCTCTTCCCATGAATTTTTTCTTGAGAGATCAAAATTTGTCTAGCTTCAGCCACATCATCATCTGAGGAATCATAATCAGCCTCCGTCGTAGCTGCCACCGACACATCCACACTAGAAACCCGCCAACCGAGACCTGTACCTCTTCCTCTGGATCAACACGTTCCATATCAAAGAATCCTTGACCGCCAAACGCAGCTTCAAGGTCTACATTTACCTCCGGTGCCACAACAGGAGCAGCAGGTAAAGCTTGCTGAACCACAGGTGGTGGTTGAGGTGCTTCAGCCTGTTGTGGTGCAGGATCCCGAAACTCGTCCCCACGAGCTGCAACATACTCTGGATTGATCAAATACCCAAACAACGGAGTATGTCGAGGACGGAGCTCAGGTTTACTTCTCGCACTTGATGATCTACACTGAGCGAAGATTCTCTTGATTACACTCTCCACATATCTAATCGGGCGGTGCTGAGGTAACGTGGGAGCAACGTGATTCAAGATCATTTAAAGGAATCTTGGATACATCAGGAATCTCTCACGCGCCACCGCTCGTCTTTGACGGTCTATCTCGTAGAACACCATCTGACTAAAGCTATAACGCTTATTGTAAGTCAGTGCTGTCATCGCCGACTGCATCGTCGCACCCATTCCATCTGTACCGGCCTTTCTACCCGACATACACACGATCATCACGTGCATGAGAAAGCGCCATTGGTCTAATAAAAACCCCTTGCGTCTTTGAGTATCCCCCAAAGGACCAGAATAGCCCATTCTCATAAAAGCATCATCTCTGAATGGAGCCACGAAGTCTGTAGGGTCATTTCTCGTTTCATCCCCAAACTGCAAAGCCACCCTTATCTGCTCAGACGAGAACTGCACTTCCTGATTGTTAACCGTTGCACGCATAACTGGGGGCTCGACTCGACAATCATATTCCACTGTCTCCCAGAAATCTTCTATGTTTGGTAGGGAGATGGGCAGTGTTGTAGTAATAGCGTGGAAGATACGCGAGCGGATAAGAAACGTGATGATCTCGCGGAAATCATCAACACCGCTCGCATCCGGGTCCAGAGTAATGTACATATTATGCCCCGGGAAAAACTGTCAGTTGTTGTCTCCACCTTCATCACCACCTGCACCACCTGCTCCAGCTACAGCTGCCATTTCTGCAACAAAAACAGTCTAAGTTAGAGAATCGTCAAGTCAAATCACAAGTTCGCCTGTTACCATGAGCGAAGTTATGATTTATTCTGTATAGGCGAAGTTAGGGGTGGGGCGAAGTTGGTAATAACTTCGCCTTAACTTCAACTTCGCCTGATAAATGTTAATTAAAAAAAGTTAAAAGGGCCAGGCGAAGTTAATGATAACTTCGCCTAACCACAACTTCGCCTCATATACTGTTAAAAAATTAAATATCAGGCGAAGTTAAACCTTAGGCGAAGTTAAGGATAACTTTGCCTAAACTGTAACTTCGTCTGAATCTGAAGCGGCAACAGTATAGACGGCCAAACGAGGTGAAATTGGATAATTTGAGGATTGTGGATTCTTAAACACATGATTTTATGGAGATCTCGACGATCAAGATAATTACGACCACGTGAAAATAAGTTTGAAAAGCGGGTGTTGAGGGTTTGAATGAACGGGGTCACGAATCGGGTCGAAACGAACTTTGATTAACGTCAATGACATAGATTATAAGATACAACAACCCTACACACCTTTAACACGGAATGAACGAGATTAAGATTGAGTTTTGAGTCAGCAAGACAACTTCGCCGTGTGTTAAGAGTTTGATAAGTTCGCTGGTTTTAGAAAATAATAATGAGTTTGACCAAAAATTTCTTTATATAGGGTCAAAGTTATACAGGCGAAGTTAGGGTTAACTTCGCCTATCCCATAACTTCGCCTATATTAAACTTTACAAAACAAACCCTTATAATTTGAACATATTGCAATTAACTTTTAAAACTTCCTTTAAAGAGTTAAATGATACGATCAAAGGCCAAGTAACCAGGTATGAAATCATAAAACGACATAAGTAGATAACATTTAGAAATAAAGTACACGGGATCAAATTTCAGTCTCGACAGGGACTACCAAGTTTTAGAAAAGATCCGAATAGGAATCATACTAATTAAGTGACTGTCACACAGATCCATGTTCAGCTGTATTAAGACATAAAGAAACAGGTTGTAAGCAGGTAAACAACTTAGTATGGTTTTCATCGCTTCTGTGATACGGGTTAGGTTCAATTAAGCTCAAAATATAAATGGGCAACACATCAGAGAATGTGATGTCTCCTATCTATTCTCAAAGCGTATTTGGCTTTCCCCAAGTCACCCCGAGTTGACCTCGACCCGTAGTGTCTGATTAAGCTGTAAATACATCTCGATATTCATCTCGTTCTCGGTCTTGCCTCTTGATTGATAAGTATAACATAATAGACTTCAGAAGGCTTAAATAATAATAATTTTTTTTAAAGCTTTCCATAGCCGTAAACAGTAGACTGCTGCAAGTCCCGAATCTGGATCACTGCAGGTTCTTAACACACTATCTTCTCGGGAAACAGAACACTCACGGGCTCGTGTATGACTGGTAATCGCTTTTCTGCCTATCATTCGGAAAGATATATATGAAGACATGCACAACTCTTAATGAGTTTCCACTTAAAATCGAGGAGAGTTAGTTAGTATCACTTCTACTCTTACGCACCATAAAAGGCTACCATGACATACAATGACTATTCTAAAGTCTTTTAGGCCTAATAACTTCACTAGTTAAGCACACAGAATTAGTTTTTCTATCACTTTCCAAGGTTGGATCAATTTTCATAGACACTTCTTACGAAGTAGTAGACTTGAAAAATTATTTCATCTCCCAAAAAAAACTTTTAAGTTCTATCACCCCATTCAAGTCAAAGTCATCAGGTAAACGGCTATCCTGAGGATCCAGTGGATCAGCTGGACCGACCACATACGAGTATGTGTCCTTCTAACTAAGTATGAACGACTAATTTTCAGCGAAAGAATAAAAACACATCATAAACCGCCCCGGTCACTTTCAGTCAGTTGGTTAATGGCTATCCTCATAATCTACTGGTAGAAGTGAGGACCAAACACATCCAAAGATATGTCCTTCAAACGGAAGCAACCGACATAATTCTAAGCGATAGTGACATTTTTTTTTAAATAAAAGAAAAACACGGTTACTCGGGATTGATCATCCCATTTAGCTCAACAAGGTTATGAAAACGATTTTGTCAAAAGCTTTAGTAAACAAATCAGCGAAATTATCTAACGAATCAACCTTTTCGAGCACTATCAATTTCTTCTCAGCACAATCCCGTATAAAATGATGACGTATGTCAATGTGTTTAGTTTTATTGTGCTTTACGGGATTGTTAGTTACTGAGATCGCTGCAGTGTTGTCAATGCAAATAGGAGTTTGAGTGAAATTCAGACCGTAATCGCGTAACTGCTGTTGTATCCAAAGAACCTGGGAGCAGCAGTTCGATGCTGCCATGTACTCTGCTTCACAGGTAGAGATGGCGACAAAGGTCTGCTTCTTGCACTGCCATGACACTAATCTGCTTCCAAGAAACTGGCATCCACCTGTTGTCGACTTCCGATTCTGATTGCATCCCCCATAGTCAGAATCCGTGTAAGCGACTAACTCCAAGTCTCCCCCTTTCGTGTACCACAACCCCAGCTTAGGCTTGCCCTTGAGATACCGCAATATCCTCTTCACACCCTTCATGTGAGATTCCTTTGTATTTGCCTGAAAGCGAGCACAAAGACAAACTGCAAACATAATATCCGGTCTAGATGCAGTTAAATACATTAAAGAACCTATGATTGCCCGATATTGTGTGGGGTCCACGTCTGCATCACTGTCTGAGTCAGCACCCAGTTTGTGGTTGACGCAAACTGGAGTATCAAATGGAGTGCTGTCCTCCATCTTGAAGCGTTTGAGAACGTCTTGGACATATTTAGTCTGATGAATAAACATCCCATCTTTCTTCTGATCAACCTGCAGTCCTAAAAAGAAAGTTAGTTCACCCATAGCACTCATTTCAAACCTCTTTTTCATGACGGCTTCAAACTCCTGACACATGGCGATCTTTGATGCAGCAAAGATGATGTCGTCCACGTAGACTTGAACCGGAAGAAAGTCTCTTCCTTTTCTCTTAACGAACAGTGTGCTATCGATCTTTCCCCTTTCAAACCCATTCTCAAGCAAGTAATCGGATAGAGTTGCATACCAAGCACGAGGGGCCTGATGTAGCTCATATAGCGCTTTACTTAGCTTGTACACGTGATCAGGAAAGTCTAGGTCAGGAAAACCCGGAGGCTGCTCAACGTACACAACCTCATCGACTTTACCGTTAAGAAACGCACTTTTCACGTCTAACTGGAACACCTTCATCTCCTTGTGTGCAGCAAATGCCAAAAACAAACGAATCGCTTCCAATCTCGCCACAGGAGCAAACACTTCATTGTAGTCGATCCCTTCTTGCTGATTAAAACCTTTTACGACCAGCCTTGCCTTGTTCCTGATAATTATCCCTTTTTCATCTCTCTTGCATTTGAAAACCCATTTTGTGCCAATCGCATGCACATTTTTTGATTTTGCAACCAATTTCCAAACCTCCATCTTCTCGAACTGGGCTAACTCTTCTTGCATTGCTTCGACCCACGAGCTGTCTTTTAGAGCCATTTGATAGTTCTTTGGTTCAATCTGGCTAATGAAACAGGTGTACAAGCACTCGTTAATGATACCTGTTTCTTTGATACTTGCGTAAACACAGGTGTCCTCATTCAAGCTTCGTCTTGTTTGTACACCATCAGACAGATCACCTATCACGTTCTCCAAAGGGTGATATTTATGAACTCCTGTAGTCGGAACCGAACTGACTAGCAGATTGTCTTCCAGGTTCGAAGATAGTTCATCAATGGGCGATTGTTGTTGAGAGTGAAAAGGATTAAAGAATTCGTTTTCAGTAGAGGCAGCAGGGGTGTCGACATCAGTTGACGAGGAAGGTTGACATACATCGTACTGCGGTCGTTGCACAAAATTTTCTTCCTCATCATAAAGAATCTGCGTAGCTATTCTCTCATCAACTTCTGCACAATCCAAGTAAGGCAAATTAAAAGACTTAAAAAGCTTATCATAGTCAAAAGCCTCAGCGGGTCCCGTGCTTGGTTTTGGTGGTTTATAACTTGTGATGTCAGTGTTACACACCACCTCAACCTTGCTGGTCGATAGATTAAAGACTCGTCTGTTGGGTGTCCCAACAACATATCTGACTAAAATACCTTCGTCGGCTATCTCACCAAATTTTGAGTTCGTCTTTAATATTGAACATGGGGACCCGAATGGTTCAAGACCATTCAAGTTAGGCTTTCTACCATGCATAAGTTCATAACATGTTTTATTCAATCTTTTAACAGTTAAAACTCGATTAAGGATATAACAGGCTGTTGCAACAGCTTCAGCCCAGAACACCACAGGAAGTTTAGCATCAGCCAGCATTGTTCTGGCTCCTTCAATTAATATCCTGTTCTTCCTCTCAGCCACCCCATTTTGTTGCGGAGTATACGGGGCGCTGTACTGGTGGTCTATCCCTTTCTGTAAGCAGAACATCTCCATCTGGTAGTTTTTGAACTCTGTCCCATTGTCACTCCTGATGTATTTAACCTTTCTCCCCACGATGTTCTCAACCTTGGTAATCAATTTAATTACCAACTGTAATGTTTCATCTTTTGTCTTCAGGAAATATACCCAAGAATATCGAGAGAAATCATCAGTTATCACCAAGCAGTACGATGTTCCACCTAGGCTTTTTACATTCATGGGACCGAAGAGATCCATGTGAAGTAGGTCTAGGGTACTGACTATTGAATTGATCTTCTTGGTGTGATGAGATTTCTTGTGTTGCTTTCCCTTTTTGCACGATAAGCATTGGTCTTCAAAGTTGAAGTTTTTTAAGGGAACACCAAGCACCAGCCCATTTTTGACAATGTAGTTCATTTTTTGAAGATGTATATGTCCCATTCTTCGATGCCATAACTCGGACTCTGGTTCAGTTGCTTTTGACAGAAGACATGACTCATCTGTTGCCATTTCAGTCGACCTCATATCCATTACGTATGTGTTCTTTTCCCTTGGAGCCTTCATCACTATCCATGTCTCTGGTATCTTGAAACCAGGATACAGTACAATCGCTTCATTTTTGGTAAAGTGCACAATGTAATCTTTGTCTCAGATCTGAGACACACTCAGCAAATTATGCTTCAGCTCTTCAACGAAATTCACCTTTTCTAACTTCATTTTACCATTAGTCACCGTCCCAATTCCAGTAATTCTACCACCACTCTCTCCAGCAAAACTTACTCTACCTCCCTGAACAGGTTTCCATTCGTGCAACAAATTTTTGTTACCAGTCATGTGCCGGGAACAGCCGCTATCCACAACCCATAGATTGTTTGCAGCCCTGTTCAACTGTTCCTGCACGATTAAAGCAAAGGATTAAAATCTGGGGACCCAAGACCTATTGGTCTTGGGTCAATTAAATCTGTTAAAAGGCATCCCGTACTTTGGCTGTCCAAAGTTAGTATTAGAATGATTTCTGTAAGTCCTAAAAGGATACCTTCTTGTGGATTGACTATGGGGCCATCCAAACCTTCGTGAATTAAATGAATTGTACCCAGTGGCTTGGTTGTTAACAGGGAAAAACTGAGATTGACATCTTTGAAATCTTGGTTTAGTCCAATGTCTGAACATTGGTGAGTTAGCATTCTTACCATTATAACGATTACCGTTAGGCTTATTCTCAGTTTTAGGAGGCCTCATATCTCTGAATCTTCGATTTAGAGGGCAATTAGCAATCAGGTGTCCTATTTGATTACATCTGAAACAACTCCTGTGTTCAACTTTCATCTCAACAGTTGTTTCTGATGTTGAGGTAGCATTACTGCCCGTTTTTCTAACATATGGTGGGACATACGGGTTTAGAGGAGACTTCTTTTCAGTAGGCTTATACTCCTCCCCACGTCTTAGTAACACGACCTCTTCTTTTGTTTCACTAGATTCGGATGTATGGTCAGAATTTGATGAGACAGAACTTGGAACAGAAATCTTAACACTCGAGACAGGCTTAGTCGTATCTTTTTCACTCAATTCAGGTTTTTTAATTGAAACTTTGACAGGAACTGTCTGACTAATCTCAACATCAGCAGATTTCTGATTACTAGGATCATATGTATAGTTATGATTATAAGGTGGTGGAACTTCATAATATCCAATTCCTCCCCTTTTAACTGGGGAACGTTGATCACTTACGAGGTGATCAATTATTGCAGAGGAATTTCTAAACTGCTCAAGCTTTCTGTTTAGTTCCACTACTTTCACCTGGTAGTCAGCTATTTGTTTATCCCTTTCAGCAATTAGTTTGGTTTTCTCTTCTAACACTTCATAGCTAAGATCAATTACTTGTATTTTTTCAGCAAGACTTGCTTTAAGACTTCTGATATCCTTTTCACTAGCCTTAATCTTTACTGAATAACTATTTTCTCTAGTTTTAGTGTAATGATGATCTTCTTTTAACGTTTTAAATTGAGAGTCCAAACTAACAAACTGATCAGTTAAAGTTTTCAATTGTTCAGACAGATTTTCACATTGCCTACAAGGGAGTTCAGAACTTACCTCAGAGAGCTGATCATTCACCTCTGCCATATAAGCTTGAACTTCTCTTGTCTCTCTGTCGTTTCCTTCAGTTTCGATGTTAACCAAGTTGGCCTGGTCGAACACTTCCTAAACTTGTAGATTCCAGTTATACCCACTATTGTGTCTAGATACCATAGCCTTATTTTCACTACCTCCACCACTCTGTTGTGCAGGCCTGTTTTGACTGCGTTCAACTCTTTCATTTGTACATTCTCTTGCAAAATGACCATTCTGTTGGCAGTTATAACATCTAACCTTCGATTTGTCAAACCCTGGTCTTTCGCCAACGAACTTTCTACCTGTTTTCTTCATGTACCTTTTAACCCTTCTTACTATCATTGCCATCTGCCACTGCAGATCCATCTCTTCTAGATCATCAGCATCAATCTGATCATAGTCTTCATCCAAAGTTGCGGGATCGACTATTTTACCTTTGATGTAGTTTTCGTAAGAAGCAATGAAAGATGCATAGAGAGCAAACTGCTGTTCAGCTGATTTAACACTCATGGGCATCTGAGAGTAGTTGTTGGTCGGAATATTTGAAGGAAAACTACTAGTTGTGGCTTGAGATTTTGAAAACTTACTTCCTCCAGCTACAAAACATACATCACCATCCATGTTGAGAGTCACATGACCATCTTGAGATGAATTTGAGCTTGAGTCTCCCTTTGAGTAGTAGGCAGTTGATTCTGATCTTGAAGTTGAACTTGAACTAACTTTTGCACCATACATTCCCGGATCCTGAACCTGATCAGTTGGTGTCTCTTTCCGAACCATGTTAAGTTCAAAAGTTCGTAATTTATTGACTGCCGTTTCCCAATCAAAATCGGCAAACTCTTTATCTTCTCTCATCAACACAGTGTACATTTCCCATTTCGGTGGAAGAGCATCAAGAAGTTTCTCTACTATCTCCTCTTCTTTGTAAACAATGGAGTAATTGCTGATTTCGGTCATCAGGTGATAATATCTTGTGATGATATCATCAAGTGATTCATTTTTCAGATATTTGAACACCGAGAATTGGGTTTTTAGTAGCTTAATTTTGGATGCACGTATTCCAACATTACCTTCATATCGGTTTTCCAATGCTTCCCATAGCTCTCTAGCGGTTTTGTATTTCCTGAAGGTGTGAAGAATCTCTTGTGGAAGAGCCATGGTGATAGCCGCCTGAGCTTTACTCTCTGCCTCATACATTTTTCTCTCCTCCTCATCCATCTTACTGTATTTCTTTATTTGATCACGACCCTCAAATAGGGCCGTTGGTGGAATGTATCCATCTTGAATGCACACCCACATCTTAGCATCTTGATATTTAACATATTGTTCAAACCGATCCTTCCAAGCCACGGAATCGGTACCCTTAAGCATTTTCGGTGCCTTAGTAGCTGAACCTGCTTCCACCTCCATTTTCACCAGTTCCGTAATATTTATAGAAGTCATCTTTGGAAGAAATACAAACGAGCACTCAAAGAAACAAAAAATAAATTTTTTTTATTCTGAACAGTACTGTAGGGAAGTTAATGATAACTTCGCTTAAGTCTTAACTTCGCTTGATTTATCAACTTCGCCTGATTAGGCAAAGTTGTAGATAACTTCGCTTAAGTTAAGCGAACTTGTGAGGTAGGCGAAGTTGTTAATAACTTCGCTTAAACTTATATCTTCGCCTAAACCCTACAAACAGTGGCGGCAACTTCGCCTGATGAACACAACGTTTTTGCAGGTTTGATTTTGACGTTTTGCGAGGTATGCGAATGTGTAATGGGTTGTTTTTGGTGAAGTGAGGTGAGTAGGACACAAAAACTCGGTATTCCAACGTAAACTCGTCCCGCGAATAGTCGAACGGAATGATTTCTACACTCGTGTGATAATCCCGAACCACCCAATCACGAGCAAATGCTCTGATACCAATTGTAGGTTCCAGCCGGATCTACACGGAATATCTCGTTCTACATAGGTGCGGAATCCCTATGTAAGACGATACGAGCGTAGAAGACGATACACGTTAAACACAAGCAAACAAACGTTACAATACTCACAAGACACGTTGTATTGCAACTAATAACACGTGATTCACCGATCACAATTACACGTACTAAACAACTGATTACATACAAGCCGTATCCCAACCTTAAATATACTTCGACAACTTCGCCTAACATGCTAGGCGAAGTTGTCACTAACTTCGCTTGTTCCACAAGTTCGCCTATATCAGGAGAAATTGTGAGACAAGTTCGCTTAAACATTAATACAAAAACCAAATAACACGATTACAGACACTAGATACTTAACTACTGACATCATGCACCAACACTTGTTAAGTTAAGTCTTTTAATTTAGTTAAAGTAAGTTAGGTGAAGTAGTTTAATAATTAAAAATCAATTTAAAAAATATTATTTTTAAGAAGGTATTTTTTAGGGTTAGTGATCATAGACGTTTTCACGTGTCCTCGTGTTCGATACTCGGACTTCCTTAGTTCTATAGTACTTACGATCGGTACAATTTCCGGTTGTGTGTAGTTTTATTAAGAAAATCCGTTTTATAAATTTAAATCTTAGTTGTGAGTTCCATAGAAAGAAACATCCTTTAAACACACATCAAAGAGTATATCAAACATGAAAAGTTAAACTTGAGCAACAGCCTGGTAAGGCGAAATTGAATAACTTCGCAACACCAGAATTAGCGAAGTTACCCAAGTTCATTGGAACTGTCACAACTAACATAGGTTACTTCACCAATGTTGTCGGTTCATCTACAAACCTCACCTTTACATTCGTTGGGGTGGGGGATGTAAAGGATAAAATGCAAAAGTTAAATGAGAAATCAAATGAAACATTTGTTAATAACAAACTGGGTTTAAATCCAAATGTTGAACCATATCAAATAAAGAAAAATGTGTACACTTCTTCTTCCATAACCCTTTCAGACCGAATGTCAAGATCCAATGAAGGAAACATAACTAACCGTTCCTATTTCAAGTATCATTTGAATGGACATGTAGCAAGTCTTTTTCCATTTAAAAGGGGAAAGAAAACAGGTGAACAAGTTATAATACTGAAAATTCCAAATACACCTAATTTTAATGCAAGAAAAGAAAGTGAAATTCTAGTGTTCAAAAAAACTAATCAAGATTCACTCCTCCAATATATCAAAATAGTTTAGCAAGAAAAAATATTAACCGTAATGGAAGTTTTAACAGAAGGCTGATCATGCCTTTGATCACCTTACTATTCAAAGGCATACGTCTCACAAATTTGGTACACTGACTATAAAAATCAATGGCCTAGGATTAACGTATCTCCTAATTAATTCTCACAGAGATCCAAGACACAAAATACGTGTAATAGATTACTGAAAAAGGTGTCAGTGTTTGATCGAGTTGTCAGACCCAAGACCTTGATGGCTTGGGTCCAACATACTAACTTCCTTTGATGTGCAGAGCAATCTGGGAAAGCTGTGAATAACAGGTGGGTTGTAAATAGTGGTTTTTCTAGGACATATGACAGGGATTGAGAGTGTGCTAGAAGATGAAATTAGAAAGTGGGGGATCAAATACAGGAAATGGTTATGTGGATATTGGGAAGATAAATATGGAGAGGGTGTACTTTGTGGAAGAGATTAAACATAATCTCCTAAGTGTCTCGCATGTCTGTGATAAGGATTACACCTTATACTTCACAAAGACAGAGTCTTTTGTGCTAATATCGGGATATACGATTCCATATGAATGTATAATAATGAGAGCTCCTAGAGAGAGTAATGTGTATATGATGGGTATGTTTTCCTCCACACCACTTCAGATTAGACTTGTTTGCTTTCAAAAGCATCTGAGTCTGAATTTAACACTATGGCATCGTTATATGGGCCACATACATTTCAGGAAGATGAACTATCTGGAGAAGAACGAATTGGTGTTAGGAGTCTCGTTAAAGAGTTTTGGGATAGGAAAAAAAATGTGTTTAATGCAACAAAAGGGAAGCAACATAAAAAGTTAAATCTATCCAAGTTGGTGAACACAATTGTGACTCCGTTGGAACTACTCCACATGGTTCTTTTTGGTCCAGTAAATGTTAAGCTTATTGGGGGGAAATCATATTGTTTGGTCATTAAAGACGACTACTCCTGTTAATCATGGGTATACTTCTGGCTGCCAACGATGAGACTGTGTAGAGTGCGATCCACCTAATAAAAAAGCTTGAGAACAGGATTGGGGAAAAAGAGAAATTCATTAGAAGTGACAATGGGTCAGAGTTCAAGAAGTTACAAATGGAATTGTTTTGTCTTTAGAAGGGTATTGAGCATCAGTTTAGCACACCTTATACCCCTCAGCAGTATGTGGTGGCAGAAAGGAAGAACAGAACACTGATAGAGACGGCCTGAACAATTAATTCTGATTTAAAATTGCCAGTTATTTCTAGGAAGAAGTTGTACACACAGCCTATCATATCCTGAATCGTATTCTTATCATAAAAATATTAACAAAACATGTTATGAAATCTTACTTAAAATAAATCCTCATCTTAAAGGTCTTGAACCTTTTGGGTCCTCGTGTGCTATTTTAAATAAGAACTCAAAATTTGGGGATGTGGCAAATGAAGGTTTCTTTCTAGGTTATGTTCAAGGGTTACCAAATAAAAGGGTTTATAATATACCTTATTAAAGTAGAAGTTGTTTGTAACACTTAGATAACCAGCTTCACACCACCTCTGTCAAGCACGAGACCCGAGGCTTTTTTTGTGTACGTTAACTGTTTAATTCCACTAATGTTCCTGGTTTAAATGATGAAGATTTAGAAGAAGAAGTGGCAATACATGTAACATTCTTCCCTTTTCAAACCCAAAAATCCGACCTATTTTCAATTTTTGTTTTTTATGAATATATGTACAATATAAATATATTTCAAGTTTTGTCTTATGTATTTATATTCGTTGAACTGACACGTTCGTTGTTTCGATTTATTGTTATTTTTTTCACCATTTATATAATACTTCCGATGGTTTAAGTTATTATTCGTTAATTCCTATTCTTTTTTTTCAAGTAACGAAACTCCGAGATTTAAATTATATTTTTTTACTATGTTAAACGATATGCAAACTAACGGGTTAAAATTTAAAATTAATTCAAGGATATAAAATTTATATAACTTTCGAAAGTTCAAGGTTCAAAGTGTAATTAAAGTTTAAAACATATTTATACATATGTATAAACTTCAGGGTGCAAAATGTAACATTATTTAAACTTTAATATAATAAAACCCCAGCCCATCTCCCTCACGTTCCCTCACGTTTTTCCAACCACAAGTCTGGTCGCTAGATTCCGGCGCCGGCCACCATTAAACCACGATTTAATCTCCGGTTCGATCCGTTAGTACATCCAAACGTCTTCTCCACTAATTCTAAACATTATTACTTGATTAATTTCATCATTTACAAACTAATAAACTTGCATTAATTACCACGACCATCGGATTATAATCAAATCCTATTAACGCAAAATAAACACTAATCGATCCAATTGTTATTATGAATAGAGTTTAAACCATCATCTAAACTTGTACTAATCATCTAATCTCTCTAATATACTCCTTGTAATTCCGCAATCATTCTTCAAAGTTCGTTTCCGGCCAAGCTCCGACCACCGTCAAACAAGAACATAAGCAAGTAACTATTATATGTAAACTAATCGTTTCAAGCCGTCTAACAAAACCCCCAACATAAATCGGGCAAACATGGAATGGATTTGAAGGATTTAATCCTATGGTTTGTTTGATGAAGATGATGAACTTTAAAGTTAATTTAAATATTTTTTGTTTCTGATCTATTAACAAATAAACAGTTTGGCCTACTGGTTAGTTCATGTTAGTATGGGTAGAAGGACCCGGGTTCAAACGCGGGTCAGACCGTTTTTAGTTTTTAATTTTATTTTTTTAAATCTTTTTGAATATATATATATTAAACCAAATAGGATCTATAAAAATTATATAAATCAAATAAAATTATTTTAAAATAAATAAAAATTGTTATAAGTTATTTTTAGCTTTTCACCTAAAAACCAATCTTTCAAACCCGTCAAATTCGTTTAAAACTTGTTTAACACACACACACACATATATATATATATACACATGTATACATATTTTCCTTCGTTAAACTTTAAAATTCATTAACATGTCGTTGTTCAAAATAAAATATACCATTAACATCAAAACTCCAAAATGTTATAATATTCAAACTTAGCATTAACCTCGTAATTTAAAAATATTGGATTTAATAAATCGTTAAAATAATATTATAATATTATAATATCAACCGTCATAAAATGATGAAAAATATATAACAATCCCAACAACCCAATTTATCTACGTTTATAAGTCGTTAGTTAATATTAATTTTGTGCTTTTAATTCTATTTCGTGACATTCGATTGCTTCGGTTTCATTTACGCACTTTCGGTTTTATTTCAAGTTTATCTTCAACTTCAAGGTGAGTTTCTCACATCCCCTTTTTACTCTTTTACTACTTTTGGGGGTAGCATATATATCCTATCAAAATAACAATTTCGTTTATTCATTATTTACAAACTACAATTCGCTACATGGACTTGTGTGTTTACTTGCTACTTGCTCAAATATTACGCGCATCGATTTCTTCGATAAGTATGATCATACGCCCCCATTTGCACTCAGGGCCATTGTTTCTAGTGGAAAAGCGACTCCGATCTTAGTACATTGGTGCACAATCCCAACTGGAAAAGACCTTCATTTATTCTTTACACTCAAGACCTTTGATTCTAATGTAAAGAACCATTATCTGCTTTTCACAAGTTTTCATGTAATTGTATGGTTTTTATATATTATTTAAACTATGTGAACTCACCAACCATTCAATTAGTTGACATTATTTTATATATATACATATATATATATATATATGCTACATGTACTTTCATTAGAGGATGAAATGACGAAGATACTAGAAGTTAGTTTATCTAAATAATAAATAAGAAGATGTTTGTTTTGTTTCTTGACCCTTGTATTTGTTCATTTAATAAACTTGTGTACTTGATGCCTTTGAATGAATTAATGATAATATTGTCACTTAATAGTGTCACATGTGTTTTGAGCAATTTGTATGTCACGCTCAGGTATTTCCGCTTTAACCGGGGTGTTACAATACAGATGCTCGATCAAGACTCAACAAACATACCGAAAAGCAGTATCACTATTTAATATATAGGAGCCATTTCGGCCAAACTCACAGGATGATAAAGATAATGACTTTATCAATCCCTTTCACACACCAGTTATTCATGACGTAGGTGATTCTAACTTGGGAAAGAACTGGAGGTGGATTTGATTCCAACAACAAGAGTGCATAAAGATCACCATATCAAAAATATCATCGGTGATTTAAATGCAGGCGTTTAGACAAGGAGAAGTCTAGAGTAAAATATATGTGTGTATGTTGAGATCAAGAATTCAGGAGTAAGGAATGAATATATTTTTCTTTACCTCTCAATTTGAGCCAAAGAATTATCAAATGGATTTAAAATACAATTTCTTGGTCAAAGCAATGCAGGAAGAGTTAGCTCAGTTCAAGAAGACGGAAGTGTGGAAACGGGTAGAAAAACCAAAGGGGGTTCATGCTATTGGGACAAAATGGGTGTTCAAATGCAAGAGATATAACAAAGGGACTGTTACAAGAAATAAAGAAAGACTTGTGGTCAATGGGTTTAATCAAGAAGAGAGTATCGACTACAATGAGGTGTTTGCTCTAGTGGCTCGTTAAGGTTTATTCTTATCTTTTGCATCCATTAAGGTTTAAGTCTTTCAAATAATTCTCAATGGTAAAGTTGATGAGTTAGTATATGTAGAACAACCACCTGGTTTCCTATCCAGATCATGTTTACTTGTTAAGCAAAGCATTATATGGCTTACATCAGACACCTAGTGCGTGGTATGAGACATTATCTCATTATCTACTGGACAATGGGTTTTAAAGAGGAAAGATCAACAACACTCTGTTCGTCAAAAGGAAGGATGATAACTTTCTGTTAGTTCAAGTATACGTAGATGACATCATTTTTGGGTCATCGAAGGAAAAGATGTGTCAGGAATTTGAGCAAGTTATGAAAAGAAAGTTTGAGATGAATGCAATGGGTGAGTTAACTTTCTTTCTGGGTTTGCAAGTTAAACAACACAAATCTGGAATTTCCATTCATCGAACAAAGTATGTGCATAATGCCATGAAAAGGTTTAATATGGAAAATAGCACGCCTTTTGACACTCATATAAATGTGAATCATAAGTTTGGTCCAAACTTTACGAGAGACGAAGACGTTGACCCTACACACAACCGCGCCATAATAGATTCTTTAATGTATCTTACAACATCTAGACTTGACATTATGTTTGCAGTTTTTTTATGTACTCGTTTTAAAGCAAGTCCTAAAGAGTTGCACATGAAAGCAGTTAAGAAAATTTTGTGGTGTCTTAAAGGAAAACCAAAGTGGGGTCTGCGGTATTCCAAAGGAAATGATTTGGAACTTGTCACTTATACCGACTTCGACTATGGAGGATGTAACCAGAACAGAAAATCCACCACTAGAGGTTGCCAATTTTTAGGAGGGAGACTGGTGTCAGGGTAATTCAAGAAGCAGACCTCTGTAGTCATTTCCACATGTGAAGCAGATAGTGTAGCAATATCAAATTGTTGCTCCTAGTTTTGATGGATACAACAAAAAATGCTCGACTATGGTATAAATTTCACTCAAACTCCGTATTGATAACACTGCAGTAATCTAAGTAACTAACAATCCCGTTGAGCACAGTAAAACTTAACATATTGACATTCATCATCATTTTATACGGGATTGTGCTGAGAAAAAGTTAATTGTTTTAGAGAGTTTGATACACTAGCAACTTGGCCGATCTTTTCACTAAAGACTTTGACGTAACTCGTTTTTCAAACTTGATTCAACTAAATGAGATGTTAAATCTTGAGTAACCATGTGTTTTAAACAAATATGTTTCTTTTTTTTTAAGTAGTTCTTTTTATTTTAAGCACTAATATGGGAAATGATATGAACTTTCATGTAATTAGCATGTCAACACACGTAAGGTAATGTAGATGAAAGGCTTAGGCTCTGTAATCTATGTGTCGGTAGGCTCCGCTCTTAAGAATGAACATGCGGTTTGGTTATTGACTTGTTGGAGATTAATGAACATGCTCTTAGTGGGAAACATCTTAGGGTCTTGTTAGCTTAACTAAGCCTTGTGTGAGGATTGGAATGAAAGGTCGAGTCATACTCAAGCCTCGTGTCACTTGATCACCAAAGTATAATAACATACTTTCTATATATGTGCTCTATATATAATCTTATGTATATGTATTTATACCCACGAAGCTCCGTGCTATGTTACGTGGTGACACATACCAGAGTTTACATGTATTATGTAAAGTTTCCAATATGGTGGAGTTTAAAAGAGTCAATGTATCAAAAAGGCACAAGCCTAAAAAGTCAAATGCAAAATGCTCAATGCAAATAAAAGCCAAAAGATAAAAAGCAAAGCGCAAAATTAAAATTTGTGTTTGATGTCTAGTTAAACCACCATAAGGAAACTATTGTCGGCCAATCTTGCTTGAAATTACCAATATTAGAGTTCATAGGTTGTATAATGCATCGGAAATTATCTTGATCTTGTGGAAAAAAGGTTTAAGTCAAGTTGGGATGGCTCAGTCCGGTAAAACCATATTTAAACTTGGTCAAGTGGCTATTGGGCTTTTATGTGTGGGTATAACTTAGTCATACAAAGTTAAATTGTGTCCAGTCTTATTTGTCTAAGTAAGTATTAGGGCCATGGGCATAAGTGCCAACAATAGCGACAATCGACCGGACTAGTCTGGTAAGTCTGTGCGGAAAAGTATTCTTTGATCGAGCTGAAAACGTTTGATCCTCAAATGTGTGTGCTTATATTTTTGTTTTGTTTAGTTTTTTTTAAGTTTTTGTTATTTTATACTTAACTCAGCTTAAGCGAGGTTTACAACTTTTCTATCTCCTTCAGTTTTTGTTGCGTAGGCGAACTTGTTAACTTCGTCTGAAGGTTTAAGCCGTTTATAAAACGGTCAAAGGGCATATTTTTTTTAAAACAAATATGAGATATCAGTGTGTTGTTTGTTTGATAGGAATGATGGTTGGCTCGATGTAATCACGTTGAACGACTAACATGTTTACATGCACGAGATGGCATTGGACCAGATTCCATTCCAACCAAACCCAACTGTGAAAATTTATGGATAATAATAGGTCAGATGATCGTAAAGTTTTCACACGATTAGGTGTGATGGTATGCCACATTCTCTAGATGATCCTTGTTTTGGTAGAATTTGAACCAGAAGTAAGTGTATTTGTCGTAATAAAGTTTCATTGCAAAATGGAATTAATGGGGCTTAATTGGCTTGTTGGCTTGTTTTGTTTAGAGTTTCTTAATTAAAAGTGTTAATCAGACTTCAATGAGACGTCGACTTTGCTTACTTTGTGGTTAGAGATGAAAGTAATTGTTCTTGAAAATCTCGTTGGTTCAGGTTTATCAGGCAAAGTTACCTTAACTTCTCCTGTACAAACAAATTTCTTGAAAAATTCGTTTGCTTTTGTAGCACCAATCAATTAAATAACCTAGTTGTAGCCCGTGATGTAGGTTCTCCGCTGGGATAGAACCACATAAAATTCTTGTGTCGTGTTAGTATATTTTTTGCTTCTGCATGTTTATCATGTGCATGTGTGTTGTCGCTCAACACATTGGTATAAGAGCTTTGGTCGTTCAACACATGGTTATGCACTGAAGAGATAATTCTTTATCCCTTTTTGAAGATCATATTCGAAAGATTTTGGTTGATTAGGGTTCAGTTAAATCGGATGGTTTCGTGTTCGATTTTGGAAGTCCTGAAGCCTTGGATCGTTGTTATTCTGTTCGAAGATGTCGATGTCGCTGTCACGATTATGTACAGTTTGTATAGGGTTTTGGACTAGCGACCGTGAAGTTGTCATTTTTCTTCTTGGCATGGATGGGATCGAGCTGATAGTCCGGTATTGAGAGGCGGTTCCGTGGTTGTTTTGACCAAGGACGTTTTGTATTGGATGGCTGGCATCTTGTGGTTGTACCGGGTAAACTCTTTGAATCCGCTGATGTATATAAATTTATACATCTTTTTATTACTAAAATATCTCCAAATAGACGTAATATCGGCAACTATATTAGAATAAATAACCACAAATTTTCTAATTCTATCTCTAGGTAAATATAACCTTAATGAATAAAACGAGCTTATATATGAAGAAAAATGGCGACAACTTTGTACACGGATTCAACACACCCCATGGAGAAGCAACACATGACCATGATACGAATAAAAGGTAAATTCAAAACTCACAACATGGTCATGTTGACACCAACACAACCCTTATTGACAAGAACAAGAGGAATAGACAAAACTGAAGATTCTGAAGCTCATCATGGTCATGTTGACCCTCAACACGCCTATGATGATAGTACAAAAGAAAAGATAGAAAATGACACTTTCAAGCTCACAACGGCCTTGTCCAGAGATCAACACGGCCATACTCTCTCTTTCCTAATGTACCATCTTACAACGAACAAAAATACAATAACAAAAACTGATCAACACGGTCGTGAACATGGTCCGTGTTGAGTGCCCAGCTCAGCCTATATATAGAATACAACTCAGGCTATAAATAGAAAGCTCATGCACCACATTCAATGGACTCCACCAACTCACTTTCACCACCATTAATAAAGGAATTATCTTATCCATCATCCCTTTGAAGATCAAGGAGATTAAGCTCTTGGAAGAAGTCATTAGCATCAAAGATTAATCTTCCAAATTAGTTAGATTGTTCTAATTTGATCATGTTTGTATCTATTACTATGATGTAAAACATTAAGATTATCATTGGTTAACCTTTCATAGTATCATCTTGGTTTATAATGAATCTTAATTAAAGTTTAAAAAAGTTGGTTAGTCATGTGATCGGTTTATAAAAAGTAAAGGGTTATTTTGTAATTATCACTTGATGAAGAATGTTAAAATATACACCAAGTGTAGAGCTTGACGGTAATCCTGGGAACTACCACTCTCATGAGGCATTGGTTAATAAAGATGAACCTTAAAAGAGACACCAAGTGTCGAGCTTGACCTAAGCCGAGGAATTGCCACTCTTGTGTGGCCTTGTGTTACACCCCAACTTAGGGCCAAGAAGTGTGACCATCGGTTGGTATTTTTTTAGTAAACTTATTAGAGTTATGGGTTAATTTTAGAGGAAGACTTTTAGTTTATAGTTAATTTACATTGAAAAATTACACGGGAACTAAACACCCGAGTATTTGTTTACAAAACATTGTTTGTTATTACGAGGATTTCATTATAAAAAACTGAGCCATCTTCTAACTCGAGTTTCTATCTTCATGATGACTCCAATCCTTGCTATTTCTTACTAAACTTACTAACCTGCTATGGGTGGGATAAACACGTCAGATATATGCTGGTGAAACGTATGACTCTAATAATATTTAAACTACTGTTACAATATAAATATAGTTTTCTGTACAAGCTCAGCAGATGGTATTTCATTTCTGGGATTTGTACCACTACCTTACACACACAAAAGTTCTTCGAGAAACGTAGCCCCTACTGAATAACTAGTTATGATTGTTAGCCCATGGCCACGTAGCCTTTGTGTGTTTAGGCGAAACAGTTATGTTTGGATCCATACACATGAGTAATCGTTCTGAGTTTCCTTTTATGTTCTATCTTATATTATAACATTTTAGAGATCACGTAATCTCATGTAAACGTTTGACTGAGTCTTTAAGACAAACAACCCGTTTATCTTATAGAGTATAGATATGTTTTGACTAGGGATAAGCGTGGGACAGTTGCTGAATCCGTACCTGTACTTGTACCCGATTCTACTCGTACCAAAAATCAATAAAAACATGTACCAAATTTTTCGGTATGGTACGGGTACGGGTATTAGTACAGGTATTTTGGTACAGTACGCATTTTTGTACCAATTTTCTTTTTTAGTTTCAAATTCGACGATCATGAAATCGGTACCGGTATGAGTAACAAACAACCTGAATTAGTCCAGGTGGGTACCAAATTAGTATATGTACCATATTTGGCCGTCGATTTAATGATAAGATAGTACTGAAGAACCCTAATTCGGTCACCGACTTTAAGTGATTTGTTTGTTGGTTCGAGTCTTGGATGTTATATTATTTAATTTTGAAGAAAATTTTAATACTTGTTTAATAATAACATGGTTGGAGAATTTATTTTATATAATAAATATGAAGAATACCAATCAAACATTTATATACTCCATACAGGTACAAAATACTGAATGTACCTGTACCGTATCCGTGCATGTACCTGATTGTGCCTGTACCAAAATTCAACAAAAATGAGCACCAATATCTGCACTGAATAAGCTAAATCGTTACGGGTATTTGGGAGAAAATGGTCATCACTAGTTTTGACTGTCTGTAAAGGTTTAATGTATTCACCTGTACCGTCAGTGTTCATTTGAAAACCTTCTTGATATCAATGAGAATGATGTTAACCTATAAATAAATAGGTTTGTATAAGTATCTAGATTGTGTTTCTTGATTAAGATACAGACCTTTAGGTCTAATTTAACCTTGATACAATCTATTTATTTGAAAAAAAACTAGTTTTATTGTGACATTTGATATAACATGCTTTAGCCGAATAGGTTCTAACAATTGGTGAGTTTCTTGAAGTAAGTAAACGAGTCACACAGTTAATTGGGATTTGTACGAATTAATTATTTTAGGAAAGAAACTCACTACTAGTGATATCCCCCTTCTAGGTACTACATGCCCATCAAAATATAGTTTTGTTGACATTACTTCTTCATGAAGTAAGGTTTATGAAAATCTTTATGAGTGCTTTAAAAATCATTTCAAGGTTAAAGGTCTTAGCCTTGACTGATGTCTAAGATATACCTTAAATAACTTAAACATATCTCCTACCTTAGCGATTATTCGGGAATGATAATAAAAGAAAAAGAGTGACGACTTGTTGGTAGGATCTTGGAATAACAAGGAAACATTTGAAAACCAAGCAGCGCTTCGGGACTTTGATACTTGCACGATTACGAGTAAACATATGTCGGTTTGTCGTAGCGCTCAGGCGCGCTTCCCATGTCTATGTGTGTATTTTTAAAGGTGTGTTTTGGGAAGAGAGTTCCTTAACCCATAACCCCCCTTTTTAGCCAAATTTTGGCTACCTTCACGTGACGCAATGGAGCCTAAATTGTGGCCATCGCGTATCGCGAACTCGCAATTCTATGATTATGCCTAGTGGTGACACGTGGCCTATCAAAATGTGTCACATGTTAACACGTGGTTGGACACGTGTACCCGGTTGCTTAACTAGATCATCACGCAACGCGATGATCCTATGGGCTTTGCCATCGCGTAGCGCGATGCGCCCAATTATTGATTTTAGTGAATATCCATAGTGCAACGTGATGGTATATGTTTTGTCCCGCCGCATATCGCGAGGGGTCAAAATTTTAGAAATTTCATTTTAAATCCGTAAACTTTTAGAATTGGTGTTTTTTGGTTAATTCGTAAGTTGCAAATTTCGGAGGTGTTACACCTTGGTTGATAAACAATAAATCTTTAAAAGAGACACCAAGTACCGAGCTTGATGATCAGCAAGGGAACTGCCATTCTTGTAAGGACTTGGTTAAAAGAACATAAATCCTAATATGAGCATGGACCAAATGAAGTATTAGTAGTAATTGATCATCTCAAAAAGAGAATATGTTCACAATGTTGAGAAAACGAATTTTTGATGTTAATCCACTAAAATCGGTCAATTACTTGTGAAGTGATTGTGCAACATAAGCTATTTTAAACAACTCTTGGATGATTATTACATGAGTTCTATTAATGTACAAAAGTTGTGTGGGTTAATACTTGGTTATTCAAAGTTGATCCTTTACAACTTAACTAATCTTACTTAGTATTTAAAGTATAATACAAAGGTTATTTTTACTAAAATATCAAGAACAGTTCACTTAGTAATTTAGGGGATTGTCTCATCTTTAAAGTAAGTCATTAATATAAACCATTTGTTTACAAAAAATGATTTTTTAGTGGAGATCATGAAGTTATGCGTATCTCTTTTTTTAATTATCATGGAATAACATGACTTAGAAATAAGGTGTTATTCTCACAAATAATTACCATAGCAAGCTTATATCACATGTTTACCAATTAATTGTTAAACTAAGTTAAGAAGAGTTATAACCAAGATGATACACTATTATCCTTGATCATCTCTGTAAAAAATATAAAAATCCAAAAATATTGTTTCTAATTTTCGATTTTAATTTTTTTTTAAACTTACTTGTCAAACCCAAACTACTATGATATTCACTTCCGATTAATATAAATACAATGATTTGGTAGTAAAAATCAAAACAAGTGTGTTCGTGGATCGATACTTGGTTCTTACACATAATATGCTGCATAAATGATATGTACACTTTCCTATTTGTATGTGGTTTAGTTAAGATAAAAATTATTTTTATAAATTTAAAACTCGACTCTGTGTGAAACAAACCTTTTGAAAAACTAACAAGCTTTTTCTATGCATCGCATGCACATCAGTCGACGATTAGGGTTTGCTTAAACTATTGGATTCATCAAGTAATGGCTAGATTTTTATGGTTTATTTTAGTTTCGGTTTGACAGTAAATTATCAACTATGAAATTGGGAAACCGGATTGTGGTCAATGATTTAATTTTGGGGTTGGTTGGTTGGTTTGTCAGGAGGGGAATTGAATGTGGTACCGTGGGAGAAAAACTTAGAGAAAACATAAATTGTGGGTGTTCTGGTGATGACATAAGTAAAAAGTAGTTTAGTGGTAAGTCAAGTGAAATATTTGTCGTTCAGAGGATTATTCAATTAGGGTTTGCGTTAACTGATTATGTGTACGATCATATAACGTTTGGTACCGTTTGCTTTCCTTGAAAGCTCTAGGATCAGATAATGTTGTGTTAATTGGTCTAGAACTGTGGTTGTAACTTCTTGTCCATTTAGAGTTGTGAGGTTATATTCTTATTTGATGGTGATTAGTGGTATGAAATTTGAGAGAATTCGGGATCTTATGTGTAACATTTCGGGATATTTTTTTCATTTCTTGTATTTTGATTTTATACCCGGCCCCTTTTCGAGATCTTTTAATGTTCATATAGTTGTGATGATATTTTGGTTTTCTATTTATTAAAGTTCACTAAAGTCTATCGAAGACCAAGTGGTTCCGCAGGTAACGAAGTTCAAGCACCTAGGATCGTTTGTCTAGAATGCGGGTAAATAGATAGTGACAGGGAAATAGATAGTGATGTGGCCCATTGTGTCCAAGTAGGATGGAGTAATGGAGGGCGGCTACAGGAGCTTCGTATGATAGGATATTCCCAACCACTCTAAAAGGTAAATTTTATAGGGTTGTAGTTAGACCTGCGATGTTATATGGAACTGATTGTTGGGCTATCAAGAAGTCATATGCGCTAGCTAGAGGTAGCAGAGATGAGAATGCTAAGGTGGATGTGTGGGCACAAAAATTGGACCGAATAAGAAATGATGTTTTTCGAGAGAGATTAGGGGTAGCTAACATATCAGTTAAGATAAGAGAAGGGAGGTTGAGATGGTTTGGACATGTGAAGAGAAGAGAGACGACGGCTCATGTTCAATCCATAGAACTATTAATATAGAGTGTAGGAGGGATAGAGGATGTCCCAAATTAACTTGGGCCGAGAGGATTAAGCATGATTTAGTAGACTTGCACCTCTCCGAGGACATGGTTGAACATATGAATTCTTGGAGACTTAAGATTAAGGTTAAGGACTTTTAGAAGAAATATATAGTTTTGATTAGAATTCTATCATAGGGGGCTTTTCATTACCTTATTTAAAGTGATAAATGATATATTACTAATTATTATTTTATAACATATATCTACTATTCATTACTAATATTACTATTTTCATTTATCTAATTATATTACGACTACTTTAATTTTTATTAATATTACCTTTATTATTTATTTATTTATTTATTTATTATAGCTTCATGTTTTCTTCTTTATGGTCTAAAGGTTTAGTGTTGAACTTGGTGTTTTGTTCACTTGGTCTCATGCATATGGTTTTCAAGCCGAGGGTCTCGCAGAAAGAAACATCACTATTCTTTGAGATGGAGGTACGATTTGCCTACTTCACACCCTCCCAAGACCTTGTTATTGCTATAAGTGGGATTTCTACTATGTATGATTGTTGTTGTTGTTTTAAAGTCCATCACTTAATTATTTTCCACAAAGATATATTTCTTTTAAAAAAAAATTGTTAACTATTACTTCTATAACCCATACAATAGGACGGATTATGTGGACCATCCGAAAATAAGTATAATTAGAGGACCACGCGTAATTATCTAAGTCCTCGCATGAAAATCATAAGTATATACAATTGTGTGTCATAACTTAGAACCGAGGGTGTTTTGAACAACGGTGCAAACGTGTTATATAAGGGCATGGTGGATATGCCACATGTACATCCTATATATAAGTGTGCTTACCATATTTTTGTTTGTAACGTTTTTCCAGTCCCGCAAAATTCTATGCTGTGTTGAATTAAAAAATAAAAAAAGAAGAAAGAAAAACCCTTAAAGTTTCTTTTAACAAATTTTCATTGTTTTTCCTTAATTTCAGGACGAGATTTTCAAATGTAGGGAATGTTGTAAACATTTGCTATTTTTCATGTAACATCCCCAAAATTTTGGTTCAAATTTGACAACTTAGTAAAGTTGAAGGATCAAAATTATTCTCTAAGTAATGAGAAAATTTAAATAAAGAAAATAAAATCATTTTATAAGAAAGTAAAAATATTTCATAAAGAAGTCATCTCATGTAAAGGATATGGAATAAGAAAATTTCATCTCACATGGAAAGATGGAAGAAAGTGGAAGCATTCCACATGGATATAAATAAGAAAGTTAAAATCCATTCCACATGGAAAGTGGGAAAGATTAGGAAGCTCTTTATAAAGAGATAAAATTCCATAGTAATATTCTTTTATTCTTAGCATGCACCCAGTGGTCCTAGCAAAGGGTGCGAAGCACCCGACGCGCATGGGCTCGGGCGATGGGCGCAATGTGGCGCTTTTATGGCGCAATTTGCGTGCCAACCTAGAAGTTCGTACTAAGCCCCAAAGCTCTGGAGATTTAAGCACTAGTACGCGACATATATTAGAAGTGCTGCTCGTACAAGCTTAGGTATATAACTTCGAATACCCGTGTAAGGTAGAGGTTCTGCGTAAGTCAATATTTTATTATTATATTATATGGCTTAGACCATAGTCAGGGGTATAGCCCAAACCTTGATCGTATTATGTTTACATAAGCTTTAAACATACAAAGGATTATAGTAATGTTTCTTACAATTAAGAAACACAGAATTTTTCATACATAGGATATAGTCAAAATATAGTTTCTTCGCGATTAAGAAACGTAATATTTTATATACAAGGAATATAGTTAATATATTTTTCTTCATGATTAACAAACATAATATTTTAACATAAAAAGGTAGCAGTCAATGAATGTTTCTTTTTGAAGAAGAAACAGATTATAGATGTTTCTTCATGAAGAAGAAACTCAACATAAGATTTGATAAACAAACAGAAAGACTACAAGTCTTGATATTTTATTCAAACTAATGATCAATCAAGGTTTAAAGCTATTAAAAACCAGACTAAAGGTCTGTAGCCGGATCAAGAGATAATCCGAGTATTTATATAAACCTAATTTGTTATAAGTTAATCATCATTCAATCAATCAATCATTCACAAAGGTTTTCAAACGAGATCAACACATCATTCAGAATAGACAATCACAGGTGAATACGTTAAACCTTTACAAACAGTCAAAACATATTTATACTCTATAAGATGAACGGTTGTTTATCTTAAAGAGAAAGTCAATGTTTAAATGAGATTACATGATCTCCAAAGCGTTATAATGCAAAGTAAAAATAAAAGCAACTCAGACCGGTTACAAATGTGTCTGGAACCAAACATAACTGTTCAGCCTAAACAGTCAAAGGCTACATGGCCACGGGCTAACAATCATAACTCGTTCTCCATTAAAGGGCTACATGCCTCGGGGAACACTTTTGTGTGTAGGGAAGTGGTACAAATCCCAGAAGTAGAAACACTTATGTTGAGCTTGTATAGAAAACTATATTTGTATTGTAACTATATATTAAATATTTTAGAGTCATACGTGTTCACCAGCACATAGCTGGCATATTTTTCCCACGTTTCAAGGAAACAGATTAGCACAGGTAGCAAGGAAATATTTGTCATTCATGGAGTTAGATGCTCGTAAGGTAGAGATGACTCAATTTTAAATTATAAAAATATTATCGACAAGATTTAAACGTGGTTTATAAATCAAACACTCTGGTATTTATTATCCGAGAAATTTTCAAATAAATTAATATTCTATTATAATAAAGTCTTCCGCTAAATTAAACCGTAACTCTGATATATTTACAAAACAGTTACCAACTATTGGTCATACGCCTAGGCCCTAAACCGGGGTGTGACATTTTAAACCCGAAAACACGACCCGTATTAAAATTTTGATTTGCATGAAAGAATTATTCTATTATGATAATTATCATTGATTTGTATTTGTTAAAATACAGCCTCGGTTTCATTGTTATATTATTATTGTTGTTGTTATTATTATTATTATTATTATTATTATTATTATTATTATTATTATTATTATTATTGAATCATAAATAATTCATTTCAAGTTATTAACATTATTTTCATATGTGCAAATACTTGAATCTTTGTTCCTTTCATTTGTTACATATGTAATCGTTAATTTGACACGTTGTACCGGGTATGTCTATTAATATTTTAACATGTAACATAAATAATTATGGTCATCTTAAATTAATTTTTACCCTTAGTGTTTTACTTGTTGTCTTTTATTAAAGTAGAATTTCTTTCTAGTATATTCCAAACACAACTTTCTCTCTAAGACTTCTCTATTAACCTCCTTCTAATCACAACTATAAATAAGGGTATTCATGATATCTGAAATCTGAAAAAAAAAAATGAAATGCGAACCGAAACTGTAACCCAAATAATCTGACCTGAATTCTTATTCACGTCGGATTAATCCGAATAACTAATTTTGATTCGTGTCGGATTAGGATAGGGATTTCAAAAAAAAATCGGTTAGTTCGGATTATTCGGATATCTTAATAAATAACATGTGATTTAATTATTTTGTTGTGTAGCTTTATTAGTATACGTTTTAATTTTTAGAATTATGATGGATCATTGATTAATTCAACTTTTGTTTGAAGGTTGACTTTTCGTTGTGTATGTTTATTTAAATTTTTCAGTTTTGTATTTTTGTTTAATTAGACGTTTGTTTGAATGTTTATTATACGGTTTATTTCGGGTTATTCGGATTATCCGAACCCAATCAAAAGTCAATTCTGATCAGATAAGAACACCCCTATTTCGCATCGGATTTCATATTGGGTTCTAAAATTTCAAATCCGTACTGAATAATCTGTTTTCCGATTTGATGAACACCACTAAATATATATATCCTCTCATTTTCATATTATTATTATTATTATTATTATTATTATTATTATTATTATTATTATTATTATTATTATTATTATTATTCTCCTCCTCCTCCTCTAATAGTAATTCTTTCATTGGAGATTTTAATTATATTTTCTTGTGTTTGTTCATCTCAAGATCACAGGGTAGGAATAAAGTTTAGTTGTTGTTCATGTTTTCTTATCTTTGTTTTTCATTTCTTCTTATTTTCCCATTGTCATAATGGTTCCAAGACCATAACATAATTATGTTTATGATCCCACCTAATCTATACACTATCGTGTATAGGGCGGATGAGACAGAGAATATAAGGTTGCAAGATGATATTTAATGGTCACACTTTAACAAGTTTGTACATTCTTGAAATTTTGGTTTGTTTTATTTATTTTGATTCAGGAACCATAAGAATTTTGATGATACATGACCAACATATTGTATGTATCATACCACAAGTGGTTCATAATTTTCTTTATCAAAATTGTAAGGCCCCACTCCCGGTGCCCTACTTTGGCGTTGGATTTACTCATAAACACAATTCTAAATATCAGAGTTAATTAAAACTTTAAAAACATAACTTAAAGTATCTTATTAAAACATCATTTCTTTCATCTTTGAATTCCAACCATTCAATCCATGCCATGTGACATCCTCATGCTAGCTCTTTCAACCTGTTTACCTACGTGCATACTAAAAGTCAGCTATGCTGAGTGAGTTCTCGTTAATCATGCAACATATAATACATTCACATACTTTACATATATACATATCCGAAGATACATATTCATACTTAACCTGTTACCTTCCTTTCATACATACATACATACATACTATCCCTTACCTCATTCCACCGTTAGTATGTTCATAGTCCGACGTCTATACTTATACTCAAGGTCTTGAACACGTAAAAGGTCTATAGTCCTTACCTATGTTCACCATTCGTGGTACGTACAAGGTCTGCAGTCCTTCCCTATACCATCCTACATTAACGACACGTACAAGGTCCGCAGTCCTTCCCTATTAATGTTGCCACCTATTTCATAGCACGTACGAGGTCCGCAGTCCTCCCCTATTCTATTACATTTACAGCACGTATAAGGTCTGCAGTCCTTTCCTATGCAGCCTCCTATCTACAATACGTATAAGGCCCACAGTCCTTAACTACATTAACATCTATCATCTATAACACGTATAAGGCCCACGGTCCTTAATTATGCTATCACATGCCACGTACATGTCCAACAAAAGTTAGAGGGATTTACCATCCTAACTTACTCTGTCAGACGTTTTGTCAGACGTAGAACTCGTATTCCGTACATACACCTGCTCACACGTACCATATGTACAATAAATATATATGACCTACCAACGTAAAGCAATTTACAATATAACGTACAGACACACTAGGCATCCTTCACATTAATCTTCTAACTATCACATTCCCTGGTGATACGTGCATTATCCGAAGATCGTTCACGTACCGATAGGCATTAATTCATAACTTCAATAACAATCACATAAATCATATAAGGCATACACTTACCACTTAAGGTAAGTGTATCAACTATTCACATCGAGTATGCACATAGCCCCGAAAACATAACAAGGAAAAGGGCGAGAAACTCACCTGGGTCTAATGCCTTTCATAGTTAATGGTAACTCATTTCTTTAACTGGGCGCGGCTAACTGTATAACAATTAAATGTATCAATTAACTAGCCCTATTCATATCATATTTCTATGTTATTCTAACCCCTAGCTACGGGGGTCCGAGGGTAGCGCCCCTGGCAACAAGGTTCTATGGGTGGCAGCCCCTAGCGGGGTCTAAGGGGAAAAGCCCCTGGCTGGGGTTAAGCTGCTAGGTCAGCTTGAAAAAATTTTATTTTCATTGATAAGCCTTTACCAAAAACCTCATCACAAAAACGAAGTTCAATTATTTAATCAAATAGAATCTTTATTTTAAACGTTACCTTTTATTATTAATTCTTTACTTATTGTTATCTTAACCATCATATAAGTCCATGTTTATCATTTACGTACGTTTACACCGTGTATCTTTCATTTATTTGGAAAATCATCCTTAGCTCGTATAAGTTCTGGGCGTATAATCCCAACCTGTATAAGTCTTCTCTATATAACTTATATGCTACGTATAAGTTATACGACGTATAACTTATACGCTGTGTATAAGTTATATGCATAAGTGACTTATGTGCTGAACATACATATACGCTTCATGTACTTACACGTTACATATACATATACACTACATGTACTTACACGTTACATATATATATACGCTGGTCATAATTATGCGTTGCTAACTTATACATTGAATCATACTTATACGGCGTATATTCATACAAGCTTTCTCTTTACGTTTTTTTGTGGTTTTCTTCGATTCCGAAGTCGTCAGCCTCCGTTAACCACCATGGTTGGCCGTAGTTTGATCGTTTATGAACTAGGTAGCTTCGGAGTGTCTAGATCTGAGCTAATGTGACCCTTAAACTCGTTTTTGGTTGATAAAACACCTGAATAAATCTAGAGATCTAGATTCAAACGGATCATTCGACATCACAGGGCTGCGGTGTCGGGTTCTAGTGTGTTTGGTCAGCTAAGATAAATGATTTATTACCTTCGGTAGGTCTCAGATCGTTGAATGGAATAGAGTAGAGAGTGTTTGGCTTAAGTGTGTGTTTTTGATGGTGTATGCTAAGGTGTGGAATGGGTGGAAATGGAAAGGATTAGGGTTTAAGGGGTATTTATACTCCCTAAGCTCATAGACCTTAGGCTCATCTTTAGGCTCTTCTTTCCTTTTTAGTCCATAATTTATTCCATCTATTAAGCCTACTATCCTTTTTATATTTTTATTATTTTATTATTATACTTCTACTAACTCAAGTAAATTCTTTCAACGTAAATAATATATTAAATATTATTCATAGAAATTTCGGGATGTTACAAAAATGCATTCTAAAGCATAAAAACATTGTTGTTTACAATGTTCCAAATTTGAAAGCATAACTATTCAACAAAGGTTGAGAAATAACTTGATCATAAAAAGTTGTGATGATGCAAGGAAAAATCTTATCAATAACTTTACTGAGTTACAGTTGTAAGGACTGTTTATTAGTGTTTTTATTCTTTTGTATGGCTTCACAATCATTATTTTAAAATTAGTGCGCAGATTTGTACCTTCTGTGAAGATCGACTATTTTAGCGTATCTTGGTTCCGAATTTGGGCAAACTTTCTAAAACAACGTTGTTCCTTACATATTTATTTAGTTTATTGGATATTTTAATAATTTGTAAGAAATTATTGACACTTTTAAACATTTATGCAATCGGTGACAGAAATCTGTCCAAAATTGATTTTGTTTTTCTTTTTTTTTTCCAACTTCTAGTTTTGTTATTTTAATTATATGTTTCTTTTACCTTTATTTTTCCAACACATTCTAAAGAAGTCTTAACTAATTAGATTTAGGGATTACTCGTTAGGACTCATCCAAACTTGACCAAAGGCCCGATCTTTTCATTCACCAATCATGGTGAGTAATCATATCCCTTTTTTTCATTTTTTTTTGTTTTGGGGGGCTTCATGCATATGAAAAGATCAGTTTCTCATTATATTAAATACTCAAGTACAATTCCATTATTTCTGTGATTGTGTAATTGCTCAATTAGTTGTTAAATGCTAAATGACTATGTGTTTAATGCTATTTGATTGGCTGTTATCTCATCCTCATCCTCATAGTAACTTGACACATTGTGTGTTAAGAGGAAATGATAAACTTTATTTATGTTGTTATTTAATTGCCGGAGTAACTTGACCAAATCTAGTGTCAAATAGAAATGCCAAGTTTTAATTGTGTTATACTAGTTGTTGTAATTCACATGTCGCAACGAATTGTTTAGTTTATTATTACTATTATATTAAATTGTAGTTACTCACTCAACATGTGTTGTTGACAAATTATTTTTACGCATATTGCAAGTTGTTATCTCAAATGAATTGACGTGGATAATTTAGATTGGGACATAGAATAAATTGAAGAATACTTTATTGAATTAAGATCGATGTAATAGTTTTGGTTTATTTTATTTTTGTGTTAAACGACAATTGTGTACTTTATTATGAATGGAATAATTAGATATTGGCACTTATATTAATTTAGTGTCTTTTGAGCTATGATAAAAATTATGTCGCGCCCCGACATGTTCTGTCGTAGGTTGGGGTGTGAGATTGTGTTAAGTTATGTCATTTCCTGGGGAAGTACAGTTGGGGATTCTTTTCATGATGTGTTAGTTTAGCAAGGGTTTGGATAATAAGGACAGTGGGAGCTGAGCATAATTTGACTTGTGGCGCTGCTTGGAGGTGGGATCTTTAGAGTCTATGCCCAAAGTTAGTAAATTTTGCCTCTAAGAATGTATCTGTGGTGATGCAATGGGGCTTAGTGAAGACGGTGAAGACTTTTGGGTTCAAGATTATGTTTTGCTTTGTTTCCTTGTTACCTACATCATTAAAGGGAATGTTTGGCAAAAATAGCTGGTGGTTGTTGTAACATTCGTTAATTTTCAAACTCGAAACTTTTATTATTTGATGTGATCCATTTAGTTATACATATAACCATGTGTTACATATTTCAAATGTAATATTTTTTCCTAAAGTTATTTAACAATATTAATCGTTACTAATATATATACATAAAATTTATAACACTCGGGATTTTTTTTATTCAAATGTCACACAAATATCATTATTTATGCATAACCAAAGTATATTTGTTTATTTAATTATGTCACGTTTTTTTGTCCTAAAGTTAGTTTTAAAAGTTGAAAAATATTTTCCTACTCCATTTAATTTTTTTTCAAAGATCATTTAATTGCATTTATTTTTGCTAGTCCTATGCCTTGTGACTAGCCTTGACTAGTAAACCCAGTCAAGCATTGTATTTAACAAATTAAAGGCTACAAAATAGTCACTCCCCTTTGTAAACTCTTTGCCAGAATCAAGTTACTCTCAACTGCTCTCTAGCTTCTCCAATTTGGTGAATTTATTTTAGTATTACTTCAAAAGTCAAACCATTCAATATTTGAGTCTTCTTCTTTTATTCTTGTTCATTCTTCCGGTAACTTTTACATATGTTTACTATACATAGTCATGTTCATTATCATGTTGTCAAACCAATTGACAAATTTTTTGATAAATCATTATCGAATTTGGTTCGTTAAAGTTCAGTTATATTCAAAGTCTTAAACTTTTTGTCATCATTTTCATGTCCTAAAAATGTTAAACACAATCCCGATTCAATCCTGGGTTTGTGTCCAAAAAATGAACTTCTCACTTAACCCCTTATTTTGTTAATAAAACACGATTCTTTATTAGAAAACAAACTGAACTCGTTAATATTGACTAATAAATTATATAATCAAATCTTTCGTTATAAACCTAAAACATAAAAGCAAAATGACTAACTTCTTGAGTTATAAAGTGTATACCTTTAAAGTACATAAATCGTGAACCGAACCCCAAACCCACGAATCTACTTTTCTTTTCGTTTTCTCTATCATCATTTTGAACCTAGAACATTTTCTCATATAGGGTCACTCTTCGAACCGAACTTCGTCAGTTCACTCGCTTAAGACCGTATTCACTTCTTTGCTTATTTACGCGCAACTTTCATGTGAGTTTCATAACCCCTTTATCCTTGTTTTATTAATATTGGGGGTTTAGCACGTTACCATGTTTCCTCGTTAATTTATGCTCTTTGTTTAACAACCGATTTGCAATGATGTCATGCATTTTAATAATATTTCTTTCATATGGTTTATGATTACTATACGTGACTATGTGCAATGTGTTCGGTGTTTTTATGGTGATTATTCGCAAACTCAAACACATAGTGGGAGGGTCCGATGGGACGTACCTGCACTACATATTCTTCATCTTTGGTTGAAATGAATGGTGGTATCATTATCATTCCCTTGGGGCAGTTTTTTAGTTGCTTTTCATTTATTTTATGATTGGATATATTACATTGTGACATGTGAATCAACAATCATTTTTGCATCTTCTGTATATCAAACTTATGAAACCTCATCAACATTCGTGTTGACAGAATTTATTATTTTCAATATGCTATAGGTTGATTAATGAAGTGCTAAGGAATGAAGATAACTAGATTGGACCTTTATGATTATTTAAATAAATTGTTATCTTTTTGTTCCAATGTATTGTTATTTGATTCAAACAAATGTGTATTTGCTTCGTTATGAAATAAAATAAATATATTTATTGTCACTTTAATAGTGTTACGAGCTTATGAATAGTTTGTAAGTACCGCTCTGGCATATTCTGCATAAGGTCGGGGTTTTATAGCAGGTGGCTAGAAGCTGGTAGCTATAGCTTTTTAGATATATTTAAGTGTTTGACAGAATAGCTGAAGCATTTTATAAAATATATAAATGACCAAAATGGGCATAACTAAATAACATAATACTATATATATATATATATATATATATATATATATATATATCTTTGAAGGTTATTTAAATAATTTTAAATTCTAAAAGCCTGTAGCTTTTTTTAAACGCTACTAGTAAGAGCTTCTGGCTTTAAATTTTTTTCCTAACCTAAAAGCTTCAAGCTCCGTCAACCAAACTATATTGAATATGAGTTTTTTCTTAATAGCTTGCAGCTAGAAGCTCCTCAAAGCTCCATACCAAACATACCCAAAGCATTAGTGAATCTGTATTGAAGAATTTGGGAAGGTACGTGCATTCATATCGCTGGAAGAAGTGAACCAACTTCCAAGTAGTAATGTCTTGGCTCACTGAATCGGGTAGAGCTAAAGGATTAATTTTACAAGCATGAATTCTGGAGCCATGGGGATGTCAGCTTGAGTGCATTTGGAGGTTAAAATCATGGACGGGGATTTGGTAATAGTGGGAGAGCGAGAGGTGTTTTGACACAATTATATAGTAATGTTGGTTTTTGAGACCAGAATGTGCTAAAAATTCTCTCATGAATGCTTGTTGTGGAGAATGTTCTTTCCTCTGAAGTCTCTATAACTGGTTATGCAAGTAAGTAGGTTTCAGTTTGAGATTGAGGATGAGTCATTGGTGGGTTTTGCCATGGCTGGGTCTATGATGCCCAGTGAAGAGGTATGTACCCGCCTCAACATCGAGCGGGGCGGTTCAACCCACAAGATATATACAAGACATTAGAAATCAAAGATATTATCAAGGCACAAAGCCAAAACTTATGCTCAAGCATCACATGCTTGCACATATCACATATGCTCAAGCATCACATATGCTCACGCATCACATGTGCTCATGCATCACATATGCTCGCGCGTATCACATGCTCACGCATCATATATGCTTATGCATATCACATCGTGCGTGGCGCATCCGCGCGCGGCGCATATCACATGCTCGCGCATCATACATGCCCACCCATATCACAGTTGCGCATGGCGCAGCTGCGCGTGGGACATCCGCGCGCGACGCGTATTACATGCTTGTGCGTATCACATCTGCGCATGAAATATCTGCGCGTGAGAATAAAGAGAAGACCTCGCGCATCCTCAGGATGGGCGCATATCACACATGCACATAATCAACCTCGTCCTTATCCAAATCAGGATTAGGGCAACCTTGATTGTGCACGTCAGACAACCTTCCAGAAGGCATCTTTTTAAGGAATAAGGATATGCTGATGTTGACAGCTGCTAAATGAAAGGTGGACAGCTCAGCATGACTCATGGGTTACCACGTGATTATAACCAATGAAAAAGCACCAGGTGTCTCCGAGGACACGTGGCGCAAATCGATTGGAGGAGGCCAACAAAACCCTAATATGGTCTCAGCTCAATCAGTGGAAACCCTAGCACTATAAATACATCATAACGTACACAGTTACAGACACATTGATTCACATTGAAGCATATTCAATCACATAATCATACAGAGTAACATACAGTATTCAGCTATTAAGCAATACTCTCCAAATTCCCTTACTCTCACATTATCATCTTCTCCTACATATACTTATTCTCACGCCGGAGGGTTACCCCAAAGAGGACCCCTCTGTCCCTTTCTGAGGGGTAAGTAACGGCGCTGTTCATTTTGTAGGTGGAAGAACACAGATCCAGAAGAACCATCGGTGAAATAGTATAATCACACCCGAGGAAAGTAGATCTGCTACCAGTGAGGAGATCCACGTTTCTTCATTGGCGCCATCCGTGAGCACAAGCGAGCCGAAGTTGTCAACTTCTTGGTCTTGCCCACCACGTCATGCAACAATATGATCCTGGGTAGGGGAACGATTGCTCAATTTAATGCTGTACCGTCGCCAGCGCACGGCGCATTGGGGTTCCCTACATCAACAGGCGTAACATTTGTCTACCGCGATCATTTGTGCGCAGTGACAAGTACGCCGCGGGAAGGGAGAATGAAACTTCCAATGGCGGACAATGCGCCAGAGAAGTGGATTTTAAACCCAAAATTCCCAGAGCAAACGGTCACAATTGGCGCTACCATTTCAGACGAAACGAGATTGAGAATGAAAAGGTTGCTCACAAAATACACGTCGGTCTTCGCGTGGCAACACTCCGATATGACTGGGGTCCCGCGAGACTTGGCGCAACATTCTCTTAACACGTTCAAGTCGGTGGAGCCAATTGCTCAGAAAAAGAGAATCATGGGGGATGAAAAGGCGAAGGCCATGAATGAGCAAGTTGAGGACCTGTTGCGCGCAAACATCATCCGCCCGATCCGATACCAGACGTGGGTAGCCAATCCTGTGATGGTAAAGAAAAGCAACGGGTCATGGAGGATGTGTATTGACTTCAAGGACCTCAACAAAGCATGTCCGAAAGACTGTTACCCCCTCCCAAACATCGACGCAAAGGTGGACTCCGTGGCGCCATTCAAGCTCAAATGTTTCCTGGATGCCTACAAAGGCTATCACCAGATTCAAATGGCACCACAAGATGAAGACAAGACTGCCTTCAGAACCGACAAGGGTGTTTTTTGTTACACAAAAATGCCCTTTGGTTTAAAGAATGCGGGCGCCACCTATCAGAGGCTTATGGATTCGGTTTTCAGTGAACAAATCGGAAGAAATCTAGAAGTCTACGTTGATGATTTGGTGATCAAGAGCAGGGAGGAGAGACAAATGCTCAAAGACATCGAGGAAACTCTTCAGCGCCTAACGGAAGTCAACATGAAGCTCAACCTGAGCAAATGTACTTTCGGCGCTGAAAAAGGGAAATTTCTTGGTGTAATGGTCACTAAGGATGGTTTCAAGTTGAACCCTGAAAAGGTGGAAGCCATCCTTGACATGCCTTCACCATCCACCATGAAAGAGGTTCAGAAGCTGAATGGTAGATTAGTGTCAATCAACAGGTTCCTAGCGAACCATGCCAGCAAATCTACTCCATTCGTTAACACATTGAGGAACTGCTTGAAGAAGAGCCAATTCAAGTGGACGCCTGAGGCTGAGCAAGCTTTCAGTGAGATAAAAGAATGTCTCATAAAGCTGCCCGCGCTAACAGCTCCACTTCCTGGCGAAACCCTTACATTGTACCTGTCAGCTGGAGACCGCGCCATCGGCGCAGTATTATTGGTGGATCGCAAGGGGATCCAAACGCCAATATACTATGTGAGTCGGGTGCTGACAGACCCTGAGACGCGATATTCCATCATGGAAAAGTTAGTTTTGTCACTAACACACGCGTCGCGCAAGCTTCATAGATACTTCAATGGTCATCCTATTGAAGTTCTGACTGGTTACAACATCCAGCAAGTCTTGCGACGCCCCGCGCTCTCCGGAAGGCTGACAAAGTGGGCGCTGGAATTAGGTGAACACACGATCACCTATAAGCCCCGTCCAGCAATAAAGGGTCAAGTTTTAGCGGATTTCATCACGGAAATCCCAGAGGGAAAGATTGAAGAAGCTCAGCGCGAGGTAGACCCTCCGCGAGCAAATGATGAAGAAGATGTTTGGAGGCTATTCACTGATGGAGCCTCCAACAGCGAAGGGTCCGGCGCAGGCCTCAAACTGGTGGACCCTGATAATCATGAATATACTTATGCTATTAGGTTGGACTTCAAGAGTACCAACAATGAGGCTGAGTATGAAGCCCTGCTGGCTGGTCTGCGCATTGCGCGCAAGTTTGGAGTTGAAAGGCTAGAGGCCCATGTTGATTCTTACTTGGTAGCTGCTCAGGTCAACGGCCTTTATGACGCCAAGGAGAACACAATGCCTCTATATCTAGAGCAGGCAAAAAAGCTCGTTGAGCAGTTTGACTTCTTCAGAATCATACACATCTCGCGCAGCGAAAATAAGTCTGCTGACGCGTTGAGTAAGATGGCATCAACTAATTTTGATCACTTTGGCAAAGATGTCAGGGTGGAAGTGCTGACGCGTTGATCACTTTGGCAAAGATGTCAGGGTGGATGCTGAAGAAGCAAGCTATGTGATTAGGGAGATTCACGAAGGAATCTGCGGAATACACGCTGGCCCGCGCATGGTGGTTGCCAAGGCAATGAGCTCAGGCTACTATTGGCCAGGCATGTACTTGGATGCGCTAAAAGAAATCCAAAAATGCAAGGCATGTCAGAGCTACGCGCCAAACACCATGCGGCCAAAGAACAACTTGATTCCAGTGACCTCCGCATGGCCTTTCCACAAATGGGCCATTGATATTGTGGGGCCCCTGCCGCAAGCGCAAGGGCGAGTGAAATTTGTGGTAGTGGCGGTAGACTATTTCACAAAATGGGTTGAGGCCAAGCCACTAGCAAAAATCACAGCTGAGGCGATGAAGCAATTTATCTGGAGCCACATCATTTGCCGTTTTGGCCTTCCTATGGAAATTGTGAGCGACAATGGCAAACAATTCACTGACAGGAAGATATCCAGCTGGCTCAAAGAATTGCACATCAACCAAATCTTCACTTCGGTCTACCACCCTCAGGGGAATGGTCAAGTGGAGCGCGCGAATCAAAGTTTGTTAAATGGGCTGAAGAAAAGGTTGGAGGGAGAATCCCATTCTTGGGTCGAAGAGTTACCTAATGTCCTGTGGGCGCACAGGACATTAAGCAAAACTAGCAATGGCGAATCCCCGTTCAGCCTAACCTATGGGACAGAGGCTATGATCCCAGCAGAAATTGGATGCCCATCCATAGGGTACTCATGATGAGCAAGACTGATAACGAGCGCGAAAGAAGGTTAGATCTCAAATTGCTTGAAGGGCGCAGAGAAGCGGCTATCATCAGTGAAGCCAAATACAAGAAAAAGCTGGAAAAATATTATAATCAGCGCGTTAAAGAATGCCACTTCAAGAAAAATGATTTTGTCCTTCGAAACAATGAAGCTAGCCGCGCAATACCCCCAGGAAAAATGTCCCCCAATTGGGAAGGACCTTATCAAATCTCAGAAGAATTGGGGAAAGGCGCGTATGCTTTAAAAGATTTGAATGGAAAAAAGATACCGCGTGCGTGGAACGCAGCACAGCTTAGAAAATGCTTCATGTAAAAATTCAAATATGTAATCAAGGCTTTTAAGCCATCATGAATGATGATTCGCGCTATCTTTCAATATTTGTTCTATTACCTTTGCATACATGTTTCACACTTCCTTTATTAATTTGGAGCAATATGACAACACTATATTGACTTCAAAACAAAATAAAACGAATTAAAACATACATGCGCGAGCCTTAGCTCAAAGCGTTAACGAGTCTTAACTCTAAAACGTCAGGGCCTTAGCCCAAACCTACGAGCCTTAGCTCAAACACGTTAACGAGTCTTAACTCTAAAAACGTCAGGGCCTTAGCCCAAAACAAAGAGCCTTAGCTCAAAACACTCACAAACATCCATCTTACATCCCGCGCAGCCTGATCATAAAAATCCCTAAACACAACTAAGGCAAAGTACATGCCAAATCATAGTTGTTAAGGTCTCATGTCGAGGTCGCGCGCGGAATCATAGTGGATATCTGAGTAACACATGCTGACATGTAATGGCTAAAACTCATACTTCCATATAAAAAACGCGCGACAACGACGCGCAAAAAAGGAATTGTGAAAAGTCATCGCGCATGTCAGCATAAACAAGATACTGCGAAACCACTTACAAAATAGGACTATGGTTAAGTGAATAATTTCCTTACAACCTTGTTCTTATTTTAACGTGCAAGCATATCTTATATCTATACAAGCAAACATGAAGAGATGAATGGAAATGCGCAAGATGTGAAAAAGGGAAAACAAATTTCATTCCATAGCATTGAAATTTACAAGTGTGATGAGTTACAAATTACAAGTATAACAAAAAACAAAAAAAAAAAAATTAGAAAGATGAAGGGCTTCTCAAGTCTCCACGTCGACGTCAGCCACTTCATCACCCTCATCATCTCCCGCAGCATCTGGCGCGGCCCACTCCTCATCTCCAAACTGACCATAGTCAAGTTCTTCCTCCTCAATGGAGTCTTCTATCACGACGGTGTCAGGAGCAGATTCTTTCGCCGCGCCAGAGCCGCTGGCAGGGGCAACATCCCCCGCGCCACCATCATCGCCACCAGCCCTCTCGCATTCATCGAGCAACTTCTTTAGCGCGCCGAGGTCGGGCTGGTCAGCAAGCGCAGCTATCTGCAAATCATTAGAAAAGTATTGAGTACAAAACACTTGGAAAATTAATCAAGAAAAACTCATTAAGGTCAAGGTACCTGCATAAGGATGGGGATGGGAGTATTCATATACTTCTCCCCCACCGCGGCCATGTCCGCGCAGGCCGCGTCGCTCTTGTAAGGGTACTCGGATGGGTTCTTCTTCAACATGCCATATTCATACCCATCCGTAAACCCTTCAGCTCGACCCACCAAGCGCGCGGCAGCATTGCAGTCCATCACAAGGGCCTGAAACTCGCCAGAATATTTCATCGCCAAAGCGCAACGAGTCATGCCCTGTGACACCAGCCATTGGCGATCCTGCGCGAGGCCAGCAACAGACGTCTCGAGGGCAGGAACCTGGGAGTTTAATAACTCAACAGTTTCCTTGGTCTTTTTTAGCTCCTCTTTATCAGACGCTGCTGCCGCCAAAATTTCTTCTTTCTCCGCCTGCGCAGCATCAAGTGCTTCCTGGCTAGACGCTGCCGTCGCCAAGGCCTCATCTCTATCGGCCTGCGCGGCCGCCAACTCCTTCTTCAGGCGCGCAACCTCACTCTCCAGTGATGATTTCTCAGTGATAGACTGGACGATAGCTTGGTCACGCGCCTCGGCCTCCAGCTCCAAGTCACGCACTCTACGCGCGTACTTGGCAGCTTCGGCCTCCGCCACCTGCTGCTTCTCCCGCGCAGCTTGGAGCTCATGCCCGCGCTTAATAAAGGCGGTGTTGGCACTTGCTCGGTTTTCGCTGAGCTCTGCCTGGAGTTTCTCAGCTCGCGCGCGAGCATCAGAAAGGTTCCAGGCAGCCACCTTAGCCTCTCGCTGGGCTTCCACAAGAGCATCGCGTACTTTAATATAATCACGATGAAGCTCTTGGGAAGCAGCAAAGAAAGCCGACCCAGCGAAAATATGGTCATTCAGCAAGTCCGCGCGGGTGCGCTCCTCCTGATACCTCCTTTCAGTAGGAGGCACGGCATGAGCCCAGAAGTCCTCGCATACGCCCATGGATTGGAAGGAACTGTCTTCATTAATATTCCATCTCGGGCGGTAAACGTGGTCACCTTCCTGCAAAACACAAGAAATGTTCTAAGTCATAAAAACATACTTATATGGAAGTACGCGCAGCGGAGCAACAAATTAAAACATACCTGCGGGGATGAAGCAAAAAGTCAGCGCCAGCCCCACCAGAAGTCTGCGCTGCGAAGTCTTGTGGCATCGCAGGGCTGGCGCGGTCTCCCAAGGAGTCTTCAGCTTGAGCCCCCTCATCCTCCTCATCTTCTTCAATAGGCCTCTTCTCCTGCGACCTGGAGGGCTCCAAACCAGTCTCGCGGGGAGGGCTGCGTGTAGGAGGAGGCGAGGGAGGTCTCGACGCCGCCAGTTCGGCGCGCAATACGGCTTCCTGCTCCTTGGTAATCCCAATAAGGGGAGACTCAGCACTAGCAGGAGCAGGAGCAGAACCAGCGGCGCCGGCAACGGCGCCAGGAGTGTCACCAGCAGGTTGTACGCCAGCTACAACTCCTATGAACAAATCAACAACAAAAAATGGTTTATGACTTGATCAAAACAAAAAAATCAGAAGACAAATGCGCAAACATACCTTGGCGCAATTCTGTTCGTGCGGCGAACATCGCCATAAAGTTCATTCTACCCTTTTCTGAGGGTAGAACAGGGGACTTCGAAGCAGCCCCCGGCGCAGCCTCAGCACCTTGTTACGCCTGTGGCTGATCTGCTACCGTCGACGGTCCTGCAAACATTCAAAGGAGCAAAGGTTTAATAATAATTCAATCAGATCAAGATAAGCAAAGTATACCTGTCGCAGGCGCGGCACTGCTTCTCTCTTCAGCCGCGCGAACGGAGGAGGTGACGCCACCATACCTCAAGTGGACAGGAGGTCTGCCCACTCTCACAGGCAGGGAAGCTAAAGAAACCTTGGTGGTAAACACCTGGGTTTCCTTAGGTCCCTTCGTTTGAGCATGGGGATGAGCGACAGGGGTGTCATCTTTCTTCTGTTTCTTACTGGCCCCTGCGCCAGATTTCCCCTTAGCTTTGCGTTTTAGTAGGGGCGCCTCCTCTTCCTCCTCCTCCTCTTCCGCGAGCTCCAGCTCGTAGTTCTCGAGCGCATCTGCAAATACAAGCAACAGAACTGTTAATAAACTTTGGTATTCTAAAGGAATAAGCATAAGTGCGAAGGCTTACCAGGCGCGTCGCTATCAAAGTCAAATTCCAGATCCACAGGGATGAACATGTCATCGAAGCGATCTGGGAAGCCCACCTCCCCAGCGCCCAGCGGGATGGAGCCACCCTCCACTTGATCGTCGTAGGCGGCGTGGAAAAACTCCTTGGTTACTGCGCAAAAACAAGACAAATAATATCAGCAAGGGCAAATTCTATTAGCGCGGAAATAAAGCAATGCGATAACTTACGCAAGCCGTCCACTTGGATGACAGGCTCCAACGCGCTGTCGGCCCACAGCCTACTCATGCCGACCCCCACCAGCGCCTCCTCGCGAATTTTCTTGGCGGGGGATGGTTCGGCGGTCAGTTTCTTAACCCAGGCGCCGGTTGGGTTCTTAATAACATCCGCATCCGCGGGCGCAGAATCGATCGCGCGCATCGTCATGCGGATGGGGATTACACCAGCCCTGATGTAGAAGAACCTCTCAGACCAGTCATGAAGGCTCTTGAATGACACGGTGCTGCACTTAACCTTCTGACTGCGAGGAATAAAGGAGATCCAAGAATCTTGGATCTTGGGCTTGTAAAAAAATTGAAAGCGCCGAGGGGTGGGCTCCTCGCGCTGTGAATTGCACATGAACTCGAAATGAGTCATGCGCACAAGTCCAAACGGATGGACTTGGGATATATGAATCCCGAAAAACCGTAACACCGCGCCTACAAACCTTGTCATCGGAAGACGAAGGTTGCAGTGGGTGAAAAAATGGGTGTACAGTGAAATTTAGCCGGGAGGCGGGTCCGCCGCCGTTTGCCCGGCCACAGGCAACATGCAGCCAAACACAGGGAGAAAACCCTGTGACGAGATGAGGCTGTCGAGATCGGCCTGCCTCAATTTGCAGGGGATTTCATTCCACCTTTTCGTGGCCTTGGTCCTCCCTACTTCCTCCGATGTGGTCTCAACAACCCTCTTCCCCTTGCCCTTTTGCTTCAATGTCGACATCACCACAGATTTCACACGGCGTCTTCGAGAGGCAACAGAGGTGATTGAGGGGTTAGAGGAGTCTGAGCTATCAGACATACAATAACAACAGCAACAGATAACAGGGTATTTGGAAGCAATAACCAGAAAATCGGAAAGACAGAAGCTTTGGAATACACAACAATGAAGATGAAGATAAAAATTTTTTCCTAAGGGCCTGCTTTTATAGGCCCAGGAGAGAGAAAATTGGCAACTGAACGGATTTCACGCGCCCCCACTCGCAGGTGTAAGCCAACACGGGCGCGGCACGTGTCCCTAACACTGTTGAGGGGACATAAAAACGTCACGGAACTGCCACGGAGCAGAGACGCGCCCCCACTCGCAGGTGCAAACCAATGAGAGCGCGACACGTGTTTCAGACAGCTGTGCGAGGGGACATGAAAGGCAACTGTAGCACCTCGAGCACACGAAACGTCTGACACGTTTCCGGCGCACGTCACCACCAACCAACCACGTCTTTGGACCCTTCGTTTCAACCAAATGGATAGAACTTCGCGCAACGATGGAAACAACCAAGAAAACGACAAAACCCCATTAAAAGGCCAAATCAGTAAGTCTAATATCTATCTTACCGCGCTCGCGCGAGATAAGACACACATTAGACTGGGGGGGCTTGAAGAGGTATGTACCCGCCTCAACATCGAGCGGGGCGGGTCAACCCACAAGATATATACAAGACATTAGAAATCAAAGATATTATCAAGGCACAAAGCCAAAACTTATGCTCAAGCATCACATGCTTGCACATATCACATATGCTCAAGCATCACATATGCTCACGCATCACATGTGCTCATGCATCACATATGCTCGCGCGTATCACATGCTCACGCATCATATATGCTTATGCATATCACATCGTGCGTGGCGCATCCGCGCGCGGCGCATATCACATGCTCGCACATCATACATGCCCACCCATATCACAGTTGCGCATGGCGCAACTGCGCGTGGGGCATCCGCGCGCGACGCGTATTACATGCTTGTGCGTATCACATCTGCGCATGAAATATCTGCGCGTGAGAATAAAGAGAAGACCTCACGCATCCTCAGGATGGGCGCATATCACACATGCACATAATCAACCTCGTCCTTATCCAAATCAGGATTAGGGCAACCTTGATTGTGCACGTCAGACAACCTACCAGAAGGCATCTTTTTAAGGAATAAGGATATGCTGATGTTGACAGCTGCTAAATGAAAGGTGGACAGCTCAGCATGACTCATGGGTTACCACGTGATTATAACCAATGAAAAAGCACCAGGTGTCTCCGAGGACACGTGGCGCAAATCGATTGGAGGAGGCCAACAAAACCCTAATATGGTCTCAGCTCAATCAGTGGAAACCCTAGCACTATAAATACATCATAACGTACACAGTTACAGACACATTGATTCACATTGAAGCATATTCAATCACATAATCATACAGAGTAACATACAGTATTCAGCTATTAAGCAATACTCTCCAAATTCCCTTACTCTCACATTATCATCTTCTCCTACATATACTTATTCTCACGCCGGAGGGTTACCCCAAAGAGGACCCCTCTGTCCCTTTCTGAAGGGTAAGTAACGGCGCTGTTCATTTTGTAGGTGGAAGAACACAGATCCAGAAGAACCATCGGTGAAATAGTATAATCACATCCGAGGAAAGTAGATCTGCTACCAGTGAGTAGATCCACGTTTCTTCACCCAGATTGAAGCCCTTGGGAGCTTCAATGAGCCTTTCATGTCTGATGAAGAGGGCCGTTGCAGCTAGTGGATGAGCTAGAATGGTATGAACCTTGATACACTTATGGGTTAAATTTGACTCATCAGAAACTACATTGGAACATCCTTGCAAGCAAAAGATCAACATGGCGATATGTGAATTACTCAAGCTATTACAGGTGTATCATGTTAGTTGATTTGGAAGATGAGAAATGACTTGATTTTCTATAAGAAACATTGCTCGATGATAAAGTTAGTGAATGACAGTAAGGAGTCGTTCCTTTGAGTAAAACACAAAAGTAAGCTGACGGGTTTGGATTGGAAGGCATGGAGCTCTTTTAATTTTGATTAATCCCATGTTATGTATAATTTGCACTTCGCTTTGTTGTTCTTGAATTCCTAGTTTCTTATTAGGTTTCTCTTTTTTTATTTGGTTATAATCGAATCGACATTTAAAATAATAATAATAATAATAATAATAATAATAATAATAATAATAATAATAATTCACAATGAGAATGATATAACATCTATAAAACTCTTTTATTTCACCTTTATAACCATCACATAAAAACATTAGCTTCCTGTTTTCTCTTTCATGTTTGTCTCTAGATCATAGACATTTAATCAACAAAAAGGAAATAAAAAAAAAACTGTCTAAAAACAAAAAAGGTAGCCTTTATTCCTCATTTTTCTCTTGATCTTTCATAGCTTCCTTCCCTTGCGCAACTTTATAAATTTAAAAACTATATCCAAAATGAAATTATAAATTCCAGAAAACCCAAACAAACCATTCAACCAAATAAAAACCGGATCGGATTTTGCGGGTTAGCTTATTTTCACCTCGGCTATATGTCATGAGATCTTTTGGCGTTTTGGTGGATTCTTTTCATTGTTTGAACAATCTGGTTCAGTGAGGTTCACTTTTAGAGGTTCAAGTTCCAACATTCGGCTATAACAAGTGTACACATCCACCTATATCAAATCATTATCACATATAGTAACATAACTAAGTTTACTAATTGAAGGGAAAGGTTAGAATTTATTTATTTTTAAATTAAAAGCTTATTTCTAAACCCAAAAAAGATAGTGTAAAATAAATAATAATGAAAAGATGCAGATGAGTGTGAAATATAAGTGATCACCTTAAATAACTGAATATATTAACTATGAATCCATCTTAATCCCATTAACATGATGTTTTAATAATAGAATATTAAAAAAAATTATTATGTTGCGTTAAATAAAGAAAAAGATTTCGATATTTCATATAATAATATTATGAGATGTTTTTTTGGATTTATTCTTTTATTAATGC